>NW_026777624.1:0-174792 GCF_028023285.1 Balaenoptera ricei
GCCAGCTCCCAAAAAAGCGAGTTGTAAAAAGGAGCTTCAGGGCACTGCAATTCACAAACCTGCAGAGTTATAAATGATAACTCTCGTCCACAAATATATTGAGGGAAGGCAAAGAAGAGGATTTGAAATCAAGGCAGAATTGCAGGAAACAGATTTCAGAAGGTAGATTCGAATCGCCTTTAAAGCACATGAAAAGCGGCAAAACGTTGACAATGATGCCCTTGGCCAAAAAGGGCGTATGCGTTTTTTCCTGAATATATTCAGGAAAAAACGCATACGCCCTTTTTGGCCAACCAAGCAACCTGGAAAGGCAAATCAACGCTACAAAGAAGACTCGCTACCCATCGGTCAAAAGGGCCATGCTGAAAAAAGTCTCAAAACCAGAAATGCGGGACAGGCCATGGAGAAATGGGAGCCTTGCTACACTGATGGGTGGGATGTAAATTGCCAACAGCCACTCTGGAGAAGTGTACGGTGTATCCTGAAACATCTAAAAAACACAGCTTAGAGAGCATAGGGCACTTCCACTCATGGGGGTATAAATTGGGAAAATGAAAAATCAGCAAGACACAAGCACCCCAAAGTTTAGGGCTGCTCTGTTGACAAGGACCTCCACTTCATTCCACCTTCAATATCCCAGGAAAGAGAAAAATGGATAAAGAAGTTGTGGTCCTTATGTACAATGGAATATCACTCAGCCATGAAATCAATGTCATAAGGCTAGTAGCAGCATGATGAGTGGATTTAGGTACGACGATTCTAAGTGAAATAAGTCACACAGAAAAGGACACTTCTCATAAGGTATCACTTATAGAGGGAATGTCAAAACCGTTACACTTGAACTGAATTACAAAACAGAACAGAGTCACACATGCAGAAATCACACTATGGCTGCTTAACGGGAAAGGTGAGGTGGGGTGATACATAAAACAAGGGTTTCAAATTAGCTCAGATACCGTTCCATAAACCCAATATGTAATAGACAAGACCTACTCCTTGCTCAGAGAACTGGACTCAACACGCCCTATTCACCGCACAAGAATATATATGACTAGTAATAATCTTAAAACCTACGTATTGATATCTCTCTGTTAGTGTGTCAAGTGGGTGTAAAGCGGCATAAACACAGCAGTGAAAAGCAGCTAAACCCCATTATAAAAATAAATTACTTCGAAAAACCCATGAAACAAAGACAGTGAAAGAGAGAGAAATTCTTACACAATGCGTTCAGGGGCTGTGATGCAACCTGGATTGACCATATCTAGACCCACAGCTGGATGAGACATAAGGGTGGACACTCTTGGGGCTGAGAGGTTTGGTGAGGTTGGGTGAGCAAACGCAGACCCTTTAAAGTAATACTGCGTGGTACCCATCGCATGGGTCCCAAATCTCCAGGTTCAAGGGCATCTTCCTACATCGAAAACATGCATGAGAAAACAAAAAGATGGTACACCATGTGATGGGGAAAGGTTTCTAAAACGCACCTCATTTCTCTTCTCCTTGTGCCCGGGTTCGCCATTCCAGCCGCTTTACTAACAATCTCCCTACTTGGAGCATCAGCACCTTTAACCTCCTGTTCCGTACAGGTTGCAATTTGTCCTGAGGATGAACGGGTAGACGGGGAACCAGTGAGAGACTAGCTCTTGGTGTTGGGACAGGCACAGGTCACTCTATTTTCCCATCAGGAAGAAGAATTAACCACAGGCTCATCCTCCCCCCCGGAACCAGAACAGGGCCTGAAGCCATCCTGCGCTTTTGCGGCCAGCTCCCAAAAAAGCGAGTTGTAAAAAGGAGCTTCAGGGCACTGCAATTCACAAACCTGCAGAGTTATAAATGATAACTCTCGTCCACAAATATATTGAGGGAAGGCAAAGAAGAGGATTTGAAATCAAGGCAGAATTGCAGGAAACAGATTTCAGAAGGTAGATTCGAATCGCCTTTAAAGCACATGAAAAGCGGCAAAACGTTGACAATGATGCCCTTGGCCAAAAAGGGCGTATGCGTTTTTTCCTGAATATATTCAGGAAAAAACGCATACGCCCTTTTTGGCCAACCAAGCAACCTGGAAAGGCAAATCAGCGCTACAAAGAAGACTCGCTACCCATCGGTCAAAAGGGCCATGCTGAAAAAAGTCTCAAAACCAGAAATGCGGGACAGGCCATGGAGAAATGGGAGCCTTGCTACACTGATGGGTGGGATGTAAATTGCCAACAGCCACTCTGGAGAAGTGTACGGTGTGTCCTGAAACATCTAAAAAACACAGCTTAGAGAGCATAGGGCACTTCCACTCATGGGGTATAAATTGGGAAAATGAAAAATCAGCAAGACACAAGCACCCCAAAGTTTAGGGCTGCTCTGTTGACAAGGACCTCCACTTCATTCCACCTTCAATATCCCAGGAAAGAGAAAAATGGATAAAGAAGTTGTGGTCCTTATGTACAATGGAATATCACTCAGCCATGAAATCAATGTCATAAGGCTAGTAGCAGCATGATGAGTGGATTTAGGTACGACGATTCTAAGTGAAATAAGTCACACAGAAAAGGACACTTCTCATAAGGTATCACTTATAGAGGGAATGTCAAAACCGTTACACTTGAACTGAATTACAAAACAGAACAGAGTCACACATGCAGAAATCACACTATGGCTGCTTAACGGGAAAGGTGAGGTGGGGTGATACATAAAACAAGGGTTTCAAATTAGCTCAGATACCGTTCCATAAACCCAATATGTAATAGACAAGACCTACTCCTTGCTCAGAGAACTGGACTCAACACGCCCTATTCACCGCACAAGAATATATATGACTAGTAATAATCTTAAAACCTACGTATTGATATCTCTCTGTTAGTGTGTCAAGTGGGTGTAAAGCGGCATAAACACAGCAGTGAAAAGCAGCTAAACCCCATTATAAAAATAAATTACTTCGAAAAACCCATGAAACAAAGACAGTGAAAGAGAGAGAAATTCTTACACAATGCGTTCAGGGCCTGTGATGCAACCTGGATTGACCATATCTAGACCCACAGCTGGATGAGACATAAGGGTGGACACTCTTGGGGCTGAGAGGTTTGGTGAGGTTGGGTGAGCAAACGCAGACCCTTTAAAGTAATACTGCGTGGTACCCATCGCATGGGTCCCAAATCTCCAGGTTCAAGGGCATCTTCCTACATCGAAAACATGCATGAGAAAACAAAAAGATGGTACACCATGTGATGGGGAAAGGTTTCTAAAACGCACCTCATTTCTCTTCTCCTTGTGCCCGGGTTCGCCATTCCAGCCGCTTTACTAACAATCTCCCTACTTGGAGCATCAGCACCTTTAACCTCCTGTTCCGTACAGGTTGCAATTTGTCCTGAGGATGAACGGGTAGACCGGGAACCAGTGAGAGACTAGCTCTTGGTGTTGGGACAGGCACAGGTCACTCTATTTTCCCATCAGGAAGAAGAATTAACCACAGGCTCATCCTCCCCCCCGGAACCAGAACAGGGCCTGAAGACATCCTGCGCTTTTGCGGCCAGCTCCCAAAAAAGCGAGTTGTAAAAAGGAGCTTCAGGGCACTGCAATTCACAAACCTGCAGAGTTATAAATGATAACTCTCGTCCACAAATATATTGAGGGAAGGCAAAGAAGAGGATTTGAAATCAAGGCAGAATTGCAGGAAACAGATTTCAGAAGGTAGATTCGAATCGCCTTTAAAGCACATGAAAAGCGGCAAAACGTTGACAATGATGCCCTTGGCCAAAAAGGGCGTATGCGTTTTTTCCTGAATATATTCAGGAAAAAACGCATACGCCCTTTTTGGCCAACCAAGCAACCTGGAAAGGCAAATCAGCGCTACAAAGAAGACTCGCTACCCATCGGTCAAAAGGGCCATGCTGAAAAAAGTCTCAAAACCAGAAATGCGGGACAGGCCATGGAGAAATGGGAGCCTTGCTACACTGATGGGTGGGATGTAAATTGCCAACAGCCACTCTGGAGAAGTGTACGGTGTGTCCTGAAACATCTAAAAAACACAGCTTAGAGAGCATAGGGCACTTCCACTCATGGGGGTATAAATTGGGAAAATGAAAAATCAGCAAGACACAAGCACCCCAAAGTTTAGGGCTGCTCTGTTGACAAGGACCTCCACTTCATTCCACCTTCAATATCCCAGGAAAGAGAAAACTGGATAAAGAAGTTGTGGTCCTTATGTACAATGGAATATCACTCAGCCATGAAATCAATGTCATAAGGCTAGTAGCAGCATGATGAGTGGATTTAGGTACGACGATTCTAAGTGAAATAAGTCACACAGAAAAGGACACTTCTCATAAGGTATCACTTATAGAGGGAATGTCAAAACCGTTACACTTGAACTGAATTACAAAACAGAACAGAGTCACACATGCAGAAATCACACTATGGCTGCTTAACGGGAAAGGTGAGGTGGGGTGATACATAAAACAAGGGTTTCAAATTAGCTCAGATACCGTTCCATAAACCCAATATGTAATAGACAAGACCTACTCCTTGCTCAGAGAACTGGACTCAACACGCCCTATTCACCGCACAAGAATATATCTGACTAGTAATAATCTTAAAACCTACGTATTGATATCTCTCTGTTAGTGTGTCAAGTGGGTGTAAAGCGGCATAAACACAGCAGTGAAAAGCAGCTAAACCCCATTATAAAAATAAATTACTTCGAAAAACCCATGAAACAAAGACAGTGAAAGAGAGAGAAATTCTTACACAATGCGTTCAGGGCCTGTGATGCAACCTGGATTGACCATATCTAGACCCACAGCTGGATGAGACATAAGGGTGGACACTCTTGGGGCTGAGAGGTTTGGTGAGGTTGGGTGAGCAAACGCAGACCCTTTAAAGTAATACTGCGTGGTACCCATCGCATGGGTCCCAAATCTCCAGGTTCAAGGGCATCTTCCTACATCGAAAACATGCATGAGAAAACAAAAAGATGGTACACCATGTGATGGGGAAAGGTTTCTAAAACGCACCTCATTTCTCTTCTCCTTGTGCCCGGGTTCGCCATTCCAGCCGCTTTACTAACAATCTCCCTACTTGGAGCATCAGCACCTTTAACCTCCTGTTCCGTACAGGTTGCAATTTGTCCTGAGGATGAACGGGTAGACGGGGAACCAGTGAGAGACTAGCTCTTGGTGTTGGGACAGGCACAGGTCACTCTATTTTCCCATCAGGAAGAAGAATTAACCACAGGCTCATCCTCCCCCCCGGAACCAGAACAGGGCCTGAAGACATCCTGCGCTTTTGCGGCCAGCTCCCAAAAAAGCGAGTTGTAAAAAGGAGCTTCAGGGCACTGCAATTCACAAACCTGCAGAGTTATAAATGATAACTCTCGTCCACAAATATATTGAGGGAAGGCAAAGAAGAGGATTTGAAATCAAGGCAGAATTGCAGGAAACAGATTTCAGAAGGTAGATTCGAATCGCCTTTAAAGCACATGAAAAGCGGCAAAACGTTGACAATGATGCCCTTGGCCAAAAAGGGCGTATGCGTTTTTTCCTGAATATATTCAGGAAAAAACGCATACGCCCTTTTTGGCCAACCAAGCAACCTGGAAAGGCAAATCAACGCTACAAAGAAGACTCGCTACCCATCGGTCAAAAGGGCCATGCTGAAAAAAGTCTCAAAACCAGAAATGCGGGACAGGCCATGGAGAAATGGGAGCCTTGCTACACTGATGGGTGGGATGTAAATTGCCAACAGCCACTCTGGAGAAGTGTACGGTGTATCCTGAAACATCTAAAAAACACAGCTTAGAGAGCATAGGGCACTTCCACTCATGGGGGTATAAATTGGGAAAATGAAAAATCAGCAAGACACAAGCACCCCAAAGTTTAGGGCTGCTCTGTTGACAAGGACCTCCACTTCATTCCACCTTCAATATCCCAGGAAAGAGAAAAATGGATAAAGAAGTTGTGGTCCTTATGTACAATGGAATATCACTCAGCCATGAAATCAATGTCATAAGGCTAGTAGCAGCATGATGAGTGGATTTAGGTACGACGATTCTAAGTGAAATAAGTCACACAGAAAAGGACACTTCTCATAAGGTATCACTTATAGAGGGAATGTCAAAACCGTTACACTTGAACTGAATTACAAAACAGAACAGAGTCACACATGCAGAAATCACACTATGGCTGCTTAACGGGAAAGGTGAGGTGGGGTGATACATAAAACAAGGGTTTCAAATTAGCTCAGATACCGTTCCATAAACCCAATATGTAATAGACAAGACCTACTCCTTGCTCAGAGAACTGGACTCAACACGCCCTATTCACCGCACAAGAATATATATGACTAGTAATAATCTTAAAACCTACGTATTGATATCTCTCTGTTAGTGTGTCAAGTGGGTGTAAAGCGGCATAAACACAGCAGTGAAAAGCAGCTAAACCCCATTATAAAAATAAATTACTTCGAAAAACCCATGAAACAAAGACAGTGAAAGAGAGAGAAATTCTTACACAATGCGTTCAGGGGCTGTGATGCAACCTGGATTGACCATATCTAGACCCACAGCTGGATGAGACATAAGGGTGGACACTCTTGGGGCTGAGAGGTTTGGTGAGGTTGGGTGAGCAAACGCAGACCCTTTAAAGTAATACTGCGTGGTACCCATCGCATGGGTCCCAAATCTCCAGGTTCAAGGGCATCTTCCTACATCGAAAACATGCATGAGAAAACAAAAAGATGGTACACCATGTGATGGGGAAAGGTTTCTAAAACGCACCTCATTTCTCTTCTCCTTGTGCCCGGGTTCGCCATTCCAGCCGCTTTACTAACAATCTCCCTACTTGGAGCATCAGCACCTTTAACCTCCTGTTCCGTACAGGTTGCAATTTGTCCTGAGGATGAACGGGTAGACGGGGAACCAGTGAGAGACTAGCTCTTGGTGTTGGGACAGGCACAGGTCACTCTATTTTCCCATCAGGAAGAAGAATTAACCACAGGCTCATCCTCCCCCCCGGAACCAGAACAGGGCCTGAAGCCATCCTGCGCTTTTGCGGCCAGCTCCCAAAAAAGCGAGTTGTAAAAAGGAGCTTCAGGGCACTGCAATTCACAAACCTGCAGAGTTATAAATGATAACTCTCGTCCACAAATATATTGAGGGAAGGCAAAGAAGAGGATTTGAAATCAAGGCAGAATTGCAGGAAACAGATTTCAGAAGGTAGATTCGAATCGCCTTTAAAGCACATGAAAAGCGGCAAAACGTTGACAATGATGCCCTTGGCCAAAAAGGGCGTATGCGTTTTTTCCTGAATATATTCAGGAAAAAACGCATACGCCCTTTTTGGCCAACCAAGCAACCTGGAAAGGCAAATCAGCGCTACAAAGAAGACTCGCTACCCATCGGTCAAAAGGGCCATGCTGAAAAAAGTCTCAAAACCAGAAATGCGGGACAGGCCATGGAGAAATGGGAGCCTTGCTACACTGATGGGCGGGATGTAAATTGCCAACAGCCACTCTGGAGAAGTGTACGGTGTGTCCTGAAACATCTAAAAAACACAGCTTAGAGAGCATAGGGCACTTCCACTCATGGGGGTATAAATTGGGAAAATGAAAAATCAGCAAGACACAAGCACCCCAAAGTTTAGGGCTGCTCTGTTGACAAGGACCTCCACTTCATTCCACCTTCAATATCCCAGGAAAGAGAAAAATGGATAAAGAAGTTGTGGTCCTTATGTACAATGGAATATCACTCAGCCATGAAATCAATGTCATAAGGCTAGTAGCAGCATGATGAGTGGATTTAGGTACGACGATTCTAAGTGAAATAAGTCACACAGAAAAGGACACTTCTCATAAGGTATCACTTATAGAGGGAATGTCAAAACCGTTACACTTGAACTGAATTACAAAACAGAACAGAGTCACACATGCAGAAATCACACTATGGCTGCTTAACGGGAAAGGTGAGGTGGGGTGATACATAAAACAAGGGTTTCAAATTAGCTCAGATACCGTTCCATAAACCCAATATGTAATAGACAAGACCTACTCCTTGCTCAGAGAACTGGACTCAACACGCCCTATTCACCGCACAAGAATATATATGACTAGTAATAATCTTAAAACCTACGTATTGATATCTCTCTGTTAGTGTGTCAAGTGGGTGTAAAGCGGCATAAACACAGCAGTGAAAAGCAGCTAAACCCCATTATAAAAATAAATTACTTCGAAAAACCCATGAAACAAAGACAGTGAAAGAGAGAGAAATTCTTACACAATGCGTTCAGGGCCTGTGATGCAACCTGGATTGACCATATCTAGACCCACAGCTGGATGAGACATAAGGGTGGACACTCTTGGGGCTGAGAGGTTTGGTGAGGTTGGGTGAGCAAACGCAGACCCTTTAAAGTAATACTGCGTGGTACCCATCGCATGGGTCCCAAATCTCCAGGTTCAAGGGCATCTTCCTACATCGAAAACATGCATGAGAAAACAAAAAGATGGTACACCATGTGATGGGGAAAGGTTTCTAAAACGCACCTCATTTCTCTTCTCCTTGTGCCCGGGTTCGCCATTCCAGCCGCTTTACTAACAATCTCCCTACTTGGAGCATCAGCACCTTTAACCTCCTGTTCCGTACAGGTTGCAATTTGTCCTGAGGATGAACGGGTAGACCGGGAACCAGTGAGAGACTAGCTCTTGGTGTTGGGACAGGCACAGGTCACTCTATTTTCCCATCAGGAAGAAGAATTAACCACAGGCTCATCCTCCCCCCCGGAACCAGAACAGGGCCTGAAGACATCCTGCGCTTTTGCGGCCAGCTCCCAAAAAAGCGAGTTGTAAAAAGGAGCTTCAGGGCACTGCAATTCACAAACCTGCAGAGTTATAAATGATAACTCTCGTCCACAAATATATTGAGGGAAGGCAAAGAAGAGGATTTGAAATCAAGGCAGAATTGCAGGAAACAGATTTCAGAAGGTAGATTCGAATCGCCTTTAAAGCACATGAAAAGCGGCAAAACGTTGACAATGATGCCCTTGGCCAAAAAGGGCGTATGCGTTTTTTCCTGAATATATTCAGGAAAAAACGCATACGCCCTTTTTGGCCAACCAAGCAACCTGGAAAGGCAAATCAGCGCTACAAAGAAGACTCGCTACCCATCGGTCAAAAGGGCCATGCTGAAAAAAGTCTCAAAACCAGAAATGCGGGACAGGCCATGGAGAAATGGGAGCCTTGCTACACTGATGGGTGGGATGTAAATTGCCAACAGCCACTCTGGAGAAGTGTACGGTGTGTCCTGAAACATCTAAAAAACACAGCTTAGAGAGCATAGGGCACTTCCACTCATGGGGGTATAAATTGGGAAAATGAAAAATCAGCAAGACACAAGCACCCCAAAGTTTAGGGCTGCTCTGTTGACAAGGACCTCCACTTCATTCCACCTTCAATATCCCAGGAAAGAGAAAAATGGATAAAGAAGTTGTGGTCCTTATGTACAATGGAATATCACTCAGCCATGAAATCAATGTCATAAGGCTAGTAGCAGCATGATGAGTGGATTTAGGTACGACGATTCTAAGTGAAATAAGTCACACAGAAAAGGACACTTCTCATAAGGTATCACTTATAGAGGGAATGTAAAAAGCGTTACACTTGAACTGAATTACAAAACAGAACAGAGTCACACATGCAGAAATCACACTATGGCTGCTTAACGGGAAAGGTGAGGTGGGGTGATACATAAAACAAGGGTTTCAAATTAGCTCAGATACCGTTCCATAAACCCAATATGTAATAGACAAGACCTACTCCTTGCTCAGAGAACTGGACTCAACACGCCCTATTCACCGCACAAGAATATATCTGACTAGTAATAATCTTAAAACCTACGTATTGATATCTCTCTGTTAGTGTGTCAAGTGGGTGTAAAGCGGCATAAACACAGCAGTGAAAAGCAGCTAAACCCCATTATAAAAATAAATTACTTCGAAAAACCCATGAAACAAAGACAGTGAAAGAGAGAGAAATTCTTACACAATGCGTTCAGGGCCTGTGATGCAACCTGGATTGACCATATCTAGACCCACAGCTGGATGAGACATAAGGGTGGACACTCTTGGGGCTGAGAGGTTTGGTGAGGTTGGGTGAGCAAACGCAGACCCTTTAAAGTAATACTGCGTGGTACCCATCGCATGGGTCCCAAATCTCCAGGTTCAAGGGCATCTTCCTACATCGAAAACATGCATGAGAAAACAAAAAGATGGTACACCATGTGATGGGGAAAGGTTTCTAAAACGCACCTCATTTCTCTTCTCCTTGTGCCCGGGTTCGCCATTCCAGCCGCTTTACTAACAATCTCCCTACTTGGAGCATCAGCACCTTTAACCTCCTGTTCCGTACAGGTTGCAATTTGTCCTGAGGATGAACGGGTAGACGGGGAACCAGTGAGAGACTAGCTCTTGGTGTTGGGACAGGCACAGGTCACTCTATTTTCCCATCAGGAAGAAGAATTAACCACAGGCTCATCCTCCCCCCCGGAACCAGAACAGGGCCTGAAGACATCCTGCGCTTTTGCGGCCAGCTCCCAAAAAAGCGAGTTGTAAAAAGGAGCTTCAGGGCACTGCAATTCACAAACCTGCAGAGTTATAAATGATAACTCTCGTCCACAAATATATTGAGGGAAGGCAAAGAAGAGGATTTGAAATCAAGGCAGAATTGCAGGAAACAGATTTCAGAAGGTAGATTCGAATCGCCTTTAAAGCACATGAAAAGCGGCAAAACGTTGACAATGATGCCCTTGGCCAAAAAGGGCGTATGCGTTTTTTCCTGAATATATTCAGGAAAAAACGCATACGCCCTTTTTGGCCAACCAAGCAACCTGGAAAGGCAAATCAACGCTACAAAGAAGACTCGCTACCCATCGGTCAAAAGGGCCATGCTGAAAAAAGTCTCAAAACCAGAAATGCGGGACAGGCCATGGAGAAATGGGAGCCTTGCTACACTGATGGGTGGGATGTAAATTGCCAACAGCCACTCTGGAGAAGTGTACGGTGTATCCTGAAACATCTAAAAAACACAGCTTAGAGAGCATAGGGCACTTCCACTCATGGGGGTATAAATTGGGAAAATGAAAAATCAGCAAGACACAAGCACCCCAAAGTTTAGGGCTGCTCTGTTGACAAGGACCTCCACTTCATTCCACCTTCAATATCCCAGGAAAGAGAAAAATGGATAAAGAAGTTGTGGTCCTTATGTACAATGGAATATCACTCAGCCATGAAATCAATGTCATAAGGCTAGTAGCAGCATGATGAGTGGATTTAGGTACGACGATTCTAAGTGAAATAAGTCACACAGAAAAGGACACTTCTCATAAGGTATCACTTATAGAGGGAATGTCAAAACCGTTACACTTGAACTGAATTACAAAACAGAACAGAGTCACACATGCAGAAATCACACTATGGCTGCTTAACGGGAAAGGTGAGGTGGGGTGATACATAAAACAAGGGTTTCAAATTAGCTCAGATACCGTTCCATAAACCCAATATGTAATAGACAAGACCTACTCCTTGCTCAGAGAACTGGACTCAACACGCCCTATTCACCGCACAAGAATATATATGACTAGTAATAATCTTAAAACCTACGTATTGATATCTCTCTGTTAGTGTGTCAAGTGGGTGTAAAGCGGCATAAACACAGCAGTGAAAAGCAGCTAAACCCCATTATAAAAATAAATTACTTCGAAAAACCCATGAAACAAAGACAGTGAAAGAGAGAGAAATTCTTACACAATGCGTTCAGGGGCTGTGATGCAACCTGGATTGACCATATCTAGACCCACAGCTGGATGAGACATAAGGGTGGACACTCTTGGGGCTGAGAGGTTTGGTGAGGTTGGGTGAGCAAACGCAGACCCTTTAAAGTAATACTGCGTGGTACCCATCGCATGGGTCCCAAATCTCCAGGTTCAAGGGCATCTTCCTACATCGAAAACATGCATGAGAAAACAAAAAGATGGTACACCATGTGATGGGGAAAGGTTTCTAAAACGCACCTCATTTCTCTTCTCCTTGTGCCCGGGTTCGCCATTCCAGCCGCTTTACTAACAATCTCCCTACTTGGAGCATCAGCACCTTTAACCTCCTGTTCCGTACAGGTTGCAATTTGTCCTGAGGATGAACGGGTAGACGGGGAACCAGTGAGAGACTAGCTCTTGGTGTTGGGACAGGCACAGGTCACTCTATTTTCCCATCAGGAAGAAGAATTAACCACAGGCTCATCCTCCCCCCCGGAACCAGAACAGGGCCTGAAGCCATCCTGCGCTTTTGCGGCCAGCTCCCAAAAAAGCGAGTTGTAAAAAGGAGCTTCAGGGCACTGCAATTCACAAACCTGCAGAGTTATAAATGATAACTCTCGTCCACAAATATATTGAGGGAAGGCAAAGAAGAGGATTTGAAATCAAGGCAGAATTGCAGGAAACAGATTTCAGAAGGTAGATTCGAATCGCCTTTAAAGCACATGAAAAGCGGCAAAACGTTGACAATGATGCCCTTGGCCAAAAAGGGCGTATGCGTTTTTTCCTGAATATATTCAGGAAAAAACGCATACGCCCTTTTTGGCCAACCAAGCAACCTGGAAAGGCAAATCAGCGCTACAAAGAAGACTCGCTACCCATCGGTCAAAAGGGCCATGCTGAAAAAAGTCTCAAAACCAGAAATGCGGGACAGGCCATGGAGAAATGGGAGCCTTGCTACACTGATGGGTGGGATGTAAATTGCCAACAGCCACTCTGGAGAAGTGTACGGTGTGTCCTGAAACATCTAAAAAACACAGCTTAGAGAGCATAGGGCACTTCCACTCATGGGGGTATAAATTGGGAAAATGAAAAATCAGCAAGACACAAGCACCCCAAAGTTTAGGGCTGCTCTGTTGACAAGGACCTCCACTTCATTCCACCTTCAATATCCCAGGAAAGAGAAAAATGGATAAAGAAGTTGTGGTCCTTATGTACAATGGAATATCACTCAGCCATGAAATCAATGTCATAAGGCTAGTAGCAGCATGATGAGTGGATTTAGGTATGACGATTCTAAGTGAAATAAGTCACACAGAAAAGGACACTTCTCATAAGGTATCACTTATAGAGGGAATGTCAAAACCGTTACACTTGAACTGAATTACAAAACAGAACAGAGTCACACATGCAGAAATCACACTATGGCTGCTTAACGGGAAAGGTGAGGTGGGGTGATACATAAAACAAGGGTTTCAAATTAGCTCAGATACCGTTCCATAAACCCAATATGTAATAGACAAGACCTACTCCTTGCTCAGAGAACTGGACTCAACACGCCCTATTCACCGCACAAGAATATATATGACTAGTAATAATCTTAAAACCTACGTATTGATATCTCTCTGTTAGTGTGTCAAGTGGGTGTAAAGCGGCATAAACACAGCAGTGAAAAGCAGCTAAACCCCATTATAAAAATAAATTACTTCGAAAAACCCATGAAACAAAGACAGTGAAAGAGAGAGAAATTCTTACACAATGCGTTCAGGGCCTGTGATGCAACCTGGATTGACCATATCTAGACCCACAGCTGGATGAGACATAAGGGTGGACACTCTTGGGGCTGAGAGGTTTGGTGAGGTTGGGTGAGCAAACGCAGACCCTTTAAAGTAATACTGCGTGGTACCCATCGCATGGGTCCCAAATCTCCAGGTTCAAGGGCATCTTCCTACATCGAAAACATGCATGAGAAAACAAAAAGATGGTACACCATGTGATGGGGAAAGGTTTCTAAAACGCACCTCATTTCTCTTCTCCTTGTGCCCGGGTTCGCCATTCCAGCCGCTTTACTAACAATCTCCCTACTTGGAGCATCAGCACCTTTAACCTCCTGTTCCGTACAGGTTGCAATTTGTCCTGAGGATGAACGGGTAGACCGGGAACCAGTGAGAGACTAGCTCTTGGTGTTGGGACAGGCACAGGTCACTCTATTTTCCCATCAGGAAGAAGAATTAACCACAGGCTCATCCTCCCCCCCGGAACCAGAACAGGGCCTGAAGACATCCTGCGCTTTTGCGGCCAGCTCCCAAAAAAGCGAGTTGTAAAAAGGAGCTTCAGGGCACTGCAATTCACAAACCTGCAGAGTTATAAATGATAACTCTCGTCCACAAATATATTGAGGGAAGGCAAAGAAGAGGATTTGAAATCAAGGCAGAATTGCAGGAAACAGATTTCAGAAGGTAGATTCGAATCGCCTTTAAAGCACATGAAAAGCGGCAAAACGTTGACAATGATGCCCTTGGCCAAAAAGGGCGTATGCGTTTTTTCCTGAATATATTCAGGAAAAAACGCATACGCCCTTTTTGGCCAACCAAGCAACCTGGAAAGGCAAATCAGCGCTACAAAGAAGACTCGCTACCCATCGGTCAAAAGGGCCATGCTGAAAAAAGTCTCAAAACCAGAAATGCGGGACAGGCCATGGAGAAATGGGAGCCTTGCTACACTGATGGGTGGGATGTAAATTGCCAACAGCCACTCTGGAGAAGTGTACGGTGTGTCCTGAAACATCTAAAAAACACAGCTTAGAGAGCATAGGGCACTTCCACTCATGGGGGTATAAATTGGGAAAATGAAAAATCAGCAAGACACAAGCACCCCAAAGTTTAGGGCTGCTCTGTTGACAAGGACCTCCAGTTCATTCCACCTTCAATATCCCAGGAAAGAGAAAAATGGATAAAGAAGTTGTGGTCCTTATGTACAATGGAATATCACTCAGCCATGAAATCAATGTCATAAGGCTAGTAGCAGCATGATGAGTGGATTTAGGTACGACGATTCTAAGTGAAATAAGTCACACAGAAAAGGACACTTCTCATAAGGTATCACTTATAGAGGGAATGTAAAAAGCGTTACACTTGAACTGAATTACAAAACAGAACAGAGTCACACATGCAGAAATCACACTATGGCTGCTTAACGGGAAAGGTGAGGTGGGGTGATACATAAAACAAGGGTTTCAAATTAGCTCAGATACCGTTCCATAAACCCAATATGTAATAGACAAGACCTACTCCTTGCTCAGAGAACTGGACTCAACACGCCCTATTCACCGCACAAGAATATATCTGACTAGTAATAATCTTAAAACCTACGTATTGATATCTCTCTGTTAGTGTGTCAAGTGGGTGTAAAGCGGCATAAACACAGCAGTGAAAAGCAGCTAAACCCCATTATAAAAATAAATTACTTCGAAAAACCCATGAAACAAAGACAGTGAAAGAGAGAGAAATTCTTACACAATGCGTTCAGGGGCTGTGATGCAACCTGGATTGACCATATCTAGACCCACAGCTGGATGAGACATAAGGGTGGACACTCTTGGGGCTGAGAGGTTTGGTGAGGTTGGGTGAGCAAACGCAGACCCTTTAAAGTAATACTGCGTGGTACCCATCGCATGGGTCCCAAATCTCCAGGTTCAAGGGCATCTTCCTACATCGAAAACATGCATGAGAAAACAAAAAGATGGTACACCATGTGATGGGGAAAGGTTTCTAAAACGCACCTCATTTCTCTTCTCCTTGCGCCCGGTTTCGCCATTCCAGCCGCTGTACTAACAATCTCCCTACTTGGAGCATCAGCACCTTTAACCTCCTGTTCCGTACAGGTTGCAATTTGTCCTGAGGATGAACGGGTAGACCGGGAACCAGTGAGAGACTAGCTCTTGGTGTTGGGACAGGCACAGGTCACTCTATTTTCCCATCAGGAAGAAGAATTAACCACAGGCTCATCCTCCCCCCTGGAACCAGAACAGGGCCTGAAGCCATCCTGCGCTTTTGCGGCCAGCTCCCAAAAAAGTGAGTTGTAAAAAGGAGCTTCAGGGCACTGCAATTCACAAACCTGCAGAGTTATAAATGATAACTCTCGTCCACAATTATATTGAGGGAAGGCAAAGAAGAGGATTTGAAATCAAGGCAGAATTGCAGGAAACAGATTTCAGAAGGTAGATTCGAATCGCCTTTAAAGCACATGAAAAGCGGCAAAACGTTGACAATGATGCCCTTGGCCAAAAAGGGCGTATGCGTTTTTTCCTGAATATATTCAGGAAAAAACGCATACGCCCTTTTTGGCCAACCAAGCAACCTGGAAAGGCAAATCAGCGCTAAAAAGAAGACTCGCTACCCATCGGTCAAAAGGGCCATGCTGAAAAAAGTCTCAAAACCAGAAATGCGGGACAGGCCATGGAGAAATGGGAGCCTTGCTACACTGATGGGTGGGATGTAAATTGCCAACAGCCACTCTGGAGAAGTGTACGGTGTGTCCTGAAACATCTAAAAAACACAGCTTAGAGAGCATAGGGCACTTCCACTCATGGGGGTATAAATTGGGAAAATGAAAAATCAGCAAGACACAAGCACCCCAAAGTTTAGGGCTGCTCTGTTGACAAGGACCTCCACTTCATTCCACCTTCAATATCCCAGGAAAGAGAAAAATGGATAAAGAAGTTGTGGTCCTTATGTACAATGGAATATCACTCAGCCATGAAATCAATGTCATAAGGCTAGTAGCAGCATGATGAGTGGATTTAGGTACGACGATTCTAAGTGAAATAAGTCACACAGAAAAGGACACTTCTCATAAGGTATCACTTATAGAGGGAATGTCAAAACCGTTACACTTGAACTGAATTACAAAACAGAACAGAGTCACACATGCAGAAATCACACTATGGCTGCTTAACGGGAAAGGTGAGGTGGGGTGATACATAAATCAAGGGTTTCAAATTAGCTCAGATACCATTCCATAAACCCAATATGTAATAGACAAGACCTACTCCTTGCTCAGAGAACTGGACTCAACACGCCCTATTCACCGCACAAGAATATATCTGACTAGTAATAATCTTAAAACCTACGTATTGATATCTCTCTGTTAGTGTGTCAAGTGGGTGTAAAGCGGCATAAACACAGCAGTGAAAAGCAGCTAAACCCCATTATAAAAATAAATTACTTCGAAAAACCCATGAAACAAAGACAGTGAAAGAGAGAGAAATTCTTACACAATGCGTTCAGGGGCTGTGATGCAACCTGGATTGACCATATCTAGACCCACAGCTGGATGAGACATAAGGGTGGACACTCTTGGGGCTGAGAGGTTTGGTGAGGTTGGGTGAGCAAACGCAGACCCTTTAAAGTAATACTGCGTGGTACCCATCGCATGGGTCCCAAATCTCCAGGTTCAAGGGCATCTTCCTACATCGAAAACATGCATGAGAAAACAAAAAGATGGTACACCATGTGATGGGGAAAGGTTTCTAAAACGCACCTCATTTCTCTTCTCCTTGTGCCCGGGTTCGCCATTCCAGCCGCTTTACTAACAATCTCCCTACTTGGAGCATCAGCACCTTTAACCTCCTGTTCCGTACAGGTTGCAATTTGTCCTGAGGATGAACGGGTAGACGGGGAACCAGTGAGAGACTAGCTCTTGGTGTTGGGACAGGCACAGGTCACTCTATTTTCCCATCAGGAAGAAGAATTAACCACAGGCTCATCCTCCCCCCCGGAACCAGAACAGGGCCTGAAGCCATCCTGCGCTTTTGCGGCCAGCTCCCAAAAAAGCGAGTTGTAAAAAGGAGCTTCAGGGCACTGCAATTCACAAACCTGCAGAGTTATAAATGATAACTCTCGTCCACAAATATATTGAGGGAAGGCAAAGAAGAGGATTTGAAATCAAGGCAGAATTGCAGGAAACAGATTTCAGAAGGTAGATTCGAATCGCCTTTAAAGCACATGAAAAGCGGCAAAACGTTGACAATGATGCCCTTGGCCAAAAAGGGCGTATGCGTTTTTTCCTGAATATATTCAGGAAAAAACGCATACGCCCTTTTTGGCCAACCAAGCAACCTGGAAAGGCAAATCAGCGCTACAAAGAAGACTCGCTACCCATCGGTCAAAAGGGCCATGCTGAAAAAAGTCTCAAAACCAGAAATGCGGGACAGGCCATGGAGAAATGGGAGCCTTGCTACACTGATGGGCGGGATGTAAATTGCCAACAGCCACTCTGGAGAAGTGTACGGTGTGTCCTGAAACATCTAAAAAACACAGCTTAGAGAGCATAGGGCACTTCCACTCATGGGGGTATAAATTGGGAAAATGAAAAATCAGCAAGACACAAGCACCCCAAAGTTTAGGGCTGCTCTGTTGACAAGGACCTCCACTTCATTCCACCTTCAATATCCCAGGAAAGAGAAAAATGGATAAAGAAGTTGTGGTCCTTATGTACAATGGAATATCACTCAGCCATGAAATCAATGTCATAAGGCTAGTAGCAGCATGATGAGTGGATTTAGGTACGACGATTCTAAGTGAAATAAGTCACACAGAAAAGGACACTTCTCATAAGGTATCACTTATAGAGGGAATGTCAAAACCGTTACACTTGAACTGAATTACAAAACAGAACAGAGTCACACATGCAGAAATCACACTATGGCTGCTTAACGGGAAAGGTGAGGTGGGGTGATACATAAAACAAGGGTTTCAAATTAGCTCAGATACCGTTCCATAAACCCAATATGTAATAGACAAGACCTACTCCTTGCTCAGAGAACTGGACTCAACACGCCCTATTCACCGCACAAGAATATATCTGACTAGTAATAATCTTAAAACCTATGTATTGATATCTCTCTGTTAGTGTGTCAAGTGGGTGTAAAGCGGCATAAACACAGCAGTGAAAAGCAGCTAAACCCCATTATAAAAATAAATTACTTCGAAAAACCCATGAAACAAAGACAGTGAAAGAGAGAGAAATTCTTACACAATGCGTTCAGGGGCTGTGATGCAACCTGGATTGACCATATCTAGACCCACAGCTGGATGAGACATAAGGGTGGACACTCTTGGGGCTGAGAGGTTTGGTGAGGTTGGGTGAGCAAACGCAGACCCTTTAAAGTAATACTGCGTGGTACCCATCGCATGGGTCCCAAATCTCCAGGTTCAAGGGCATCTTCCTACACCGAAAACATGCATGAGAAAACAAAAAGATGGTACACCATGTGATGGGGAAAGGTTTCTAAAACGCACCTCATTTCTCTTCTCCTTGTGCCTGGGTTCGCCATTCCAGCCGCTTTACTAACAATCTCCCTACTTGGAGCATCAGCACCTTTAACCTCCTGTTCCGTACAGGTTGCAATTTGTCCTGAGGATGAACGGGTAGACCGGGAACCAGTGAGAGACTAGCTCTTGGTGTTGGGACAGGCACAGGTCACTCTATTTTCCCATCAGGAAGAAGAATTAACCACAGGCTCATCCTCCCCCCCGGAACCAGAACAGGGCCTGAAGCCATCCTGCGCTTTTGCGGCCAGCTCCCAAAAAAGCGAGTTGTAAAAAGGAGCTTCAGGGCACTGCAATTCACAAACCTGCAGAGTTATAAATGATAACTCTCGTCCACAAATATATTGAGGGAAGGCAAAGAAGAGGATTTGAAATCAAGGCAGAATTGCAGGAAACAGATTTCAGAAGGTAGATTCGAATCGCCTTTAAAGCACATGAAAAGCGGCAAAACGTTGACAATGATGCCCTTGGCCAAAAAGGGCGTATGCGTTTTTTCCTGAATATATTCAGGAAAAAACGCATACGCCCTTTTTGGCCAACCAAGCAACCTGGAAAGGCAAATCAGCGCTACAAAGAAGACTCGCTACCCATCGGTCAAAAGGGCCATGCTGAAAAAAGTCTCAAAACCAGAAATGCGGGACAGGCCATGGAGAAATGGGAGCCTTGCTACACTGATGGGTGGGATGTAAATTGCCAACAGCCACTCTGGAGAAGTGTACGGTGTGTCCTGAAACATCTAAAAAACACAGCTTAGAGAGCATAGGGCACTTCCACTCATGGGGGTATAAATTGGGAAAATGAAAAATCAGCAAGACACAAGCACCCCAAAGTTTAGGGCTGCTCTGTTGACAAGGACCTCCACTTCATTCCACCTTCAATATCCCAGGAAAGAGAAAAATGGATAAAGAAGTTGTGGTCCTTATGTACAATGGAATATCACTCAGCCATGAAATCAATGTCATAAGGCTAGTAGCAGCATGATGAGTGGATTTAGGTACGACGATTCTAAGTGAAATAAGTCACACAGAAAAGGACACTTCTCATAAGGTATCACTTATAGAGGGAATGTCAAAACCGTTACACTTGAACTGAATTACAAAACAGAACAGAGTCACACATGCAGAAATCACACTATGGCTGCTTAACGGGAAAGGTGAGGTGGGGTGATACATAAATCAAGGGTTTCAAATTAGCTCAGATACCGTTCCATAAACCCAATATGTAATAGACAAGACCTACTCCTTGCTCAGAGAACTGGACTCAACACGCCCTATTCACCGCACAAGAATATATCTGACTAGTAATAATCTTAAAACCTACGTATTGATATCTCTCTGTTAGTGTGTCAAGTGGGTGTAAAGCGGCATAAACACAGCAGTGAAAAGCAGCTAAACCCCATTATAAAAATAAATTACTTCGAAAAACCCATGAAACAAAGACAGTGAAAGAGAGAGAAATTCTTACACAATGCGTTCAGGGGCTGTGATGCAACCTGGATTGACCATATCTAGACCCACAGCTGGATGAGACATAAGGGTGGACACTCTTGGGGCTGAGAGGTTTGGTGAGGTTGGGTGAGCAAACGCAGACCCTTTAAAGTAATACTGCGTGGTACCCATCGCATGGGTCCCAAATCTCCAGGTTCAAGGGCATCTTCCTACATCGAAAACATGCATGAGAAAACAAAAAGATGGTACACCATGTGATGGGGAAAGGTTTCTAAAACGCACCTCATTTCTCTTCTCCTTGTGCCCGGGTTCGCCATTCCAGCCGCTTTACTAACAATCTCCCTACTTGGAGCATCAGCACCTTTAACCTCCTGTTCCGTACAGGTTGCAATTTGTCCTGAGGATGAACGGGTAGACGGGGAACCAGTGAGAGACTAGCTCTTGGTGTTGGGACAGGCACAGGTCACTCTATTTTCCCATCAGGAAGAAGAATTAACCACAGGCTCATCCTCCCCCCCGGAACCAGAACAGGGCCTGAAGCCATCCTGCGCTTTTGCGGCCAGCTCCCAAAAAAGCGAGTTGTAAAAAGGAGCTTCAGGGCACTGCAATTCACAAACCTGCAGAGTTATAAATGATAACTCTCGTCCACAAATATATTGAGGGAAGGCAAAGAAGAGGATTTGAAATCAAGGCAGAATTGCAGGAAACAGATTTCAGAAGGTAGATTCGAATCGCCTTTAAAGCACATGAAAAGCGGCAAAACGTTGACAATGATGCCCTTGGCCAAAAAGGGCGTATGCGTTTTTTCCTGAATATATTCAGGAAAAAACGCATACGCCCTTTTTGGCCAACCAAGCAACCTGGAAAGGCAAATCAGCGCTACAAAGAAGACTCGCTACCCATCGGTCAAAAGGGCCATGCTGAAAAAAGTCTCAAAACCAGAAATGCGGGACAGGCCATGGAGAAATGGGAGCCTTGCTACACTGATGGGCGGGATGTAAATTGCCAACAGCCACTCTGGAGAAGTGTACGGTGTGTCCTGAAACATCTAAAAAACACAGCTTAGAGAGCATAGGGCACTTCCACTCATGGGGGTATAAATTGGGAAAATGAAAAATCAGCAAGACACAAGCACCCCAAAGTTTAGGGCTGCTCTGTTGACAAGGACCTCCACTTCATTCCACCTTCAATATCCCAGGAAAGAGAAAAATGGATAAAGAAGTTGTGGTCCTTATGTACAATGGAATATCACTCAGCCATGAAATCAATGTCATAAGGCTAGTAGCAGCATGATGAGTGGATTTAGGTACGACGATTCTAAGTGAAATAAGTCACACAGAAAAGGACACTTCTCATAAGGTATCACTTATAGAGGGAATGTCAAAACCGTTACACTTGAACTGAATTACAAAACAGAACAGAGTCACACATGCAGAAATCACACTATGGCTGCTTAACGGGAAAGGTGAGGTGGGGTGATACATAAAACAAGGGTTTCAAATTAGCTCAGATACCGTTCCATAAACCCAATATGTAATAGACAAGACCTACTCCTTGCTCAGAGAACTGGACTCAACACGCCCTATTCACCGCACAAGAATATATCTGACTAGTAATAATCTTAAAACCTATGTATTGATATCTCTCTGTTAGTGTGTCAAGTGGGTGTAAAGCGGCATAAACACAGCAGTGAAAAGCAGCTAAACCCCATTATAAAAATAAATTACTTCGAAAAACCCATGAAACAAAGACAGTGAAAGAGAGAGAAATTCTTACACAATGCGTTCAGGGGCTGTGATGCAACCTGGATTGACCATATCTAGACCCACAGCTGGATGAGACATAAGGGTGGACACTCTTGGGGCTGAGAGGTTTGGTGAGGTTGGGTGAGCAAACGCAGACCCTTTAAAGTAATACTGCGTGGTACCCATCGCATGGGTCCCAAATCTCCAGGTTCAAGGGCATCTTCCTACACCGAAAACATGCATGAGAAAACAAAAAGATGGTACACCATGTGATGGGGAAAGGTTTCTAAAACGCACCTCATTTCTCTTCTCCTTGTGCCTGGGTTCACCATTCCAGCCGCTTTACTAACAATCTCCCTACTTGGAGCATCAGCACCTTTAACCTCCTGTTCCGTACAGGTTGCAATTTGTCCTGAGGATGAACGGGTAGACCGGGAACCAGTGAGAGACTAGCTCTTGGTGTTGGGACAGGCACAGGTCACTCTATTTTCCCATCAGGAAGAAGAATTAACCACAGGCTCATCCTCCCCCCCGGAACCAGAACAGGGCCTGAAGCCATCCTGCGCTTTTGCGGCCAGCTCCCAAAAAAGCGAGTTGTAAAAAGGAGCTTCAGGGCACTGCAATTCACAAACCTGCAGAGTTATAAATGATAACTCTCGTCCACAAATATATTGAGGGAAGGCAAAGAAGAGGATTTGAAATCAAGGCAGAATTGCAGGAAACAGATTTCAGAAGGTAGATTCGAATCGCCTTTAAAGCACATGAAAAGCGGCAAAACGTTGACAATGATGCCCTTGGCCAAAAAGGGCGTATGCGTTTTTTCCTGAATATATTCAGGAAAAAACGCATACGCCCTTTTTGGCCAACCAAGCAACCTGGAAAGGCAAATCAGCGCTACAAAGAAGACTCGCTACCCATCGGTCAAAAGGGCCATGCTGAAAAAAGTCTCAAAACCAGAAATGCGGGACAGGCCATGGAGAAATGGGAGCCTTGCTACACTGATGGGTGGGATGTAAATTGCCAACAGCCACTCTGGAGAAGTGTACGGTGTGTCCTGAAACATCTAAAAAACACAGCTTAGAGAGCATAGGGCACTTCCACTCATGGGGGTATAAATTGGGAAAATGAAAAATCAGCAAGACACAAGCACCCCAAAGTTTAGGGCTGCTCTGTTGACAAGGACCTCCACTTCATTCCACCTTCAATATCCCAGGAAAGAGAAAAATGGATAAAGAAGTTGTGGTCCTTATGTACAATGGAATATCACTCAGCCATGAAATCAATGTCATAAGGCTAGTAGCAGCATGATGAGTGGATTTAGGTACGACGATTCTAAGTGAAATAAGTCACACAGAAAAGGACACTTCTCATAAGGTATCACTTATAGAGGGAATGTCAAAACCGTTACACTTGAACTGAATTACAAAACAGAACAGAGTCACACATGCAGAAATCACACTATGGCTGCTTAACGGGAAAGGTGAGGTGGGGTGATACATAAATCAAGGGTTTCAAATTAGCTCAGATACCGTTCCATAAACCCAATATGTAATAGACAAGACCTACTCCTTGCTCAGAGAACTGGACTCAACACGCCCTATTCACCGCACAAGAATATATCTGACTAGTAATAATCTTAAAACCTACGTATTGATATCTCTCTGTTAGTGTGTCAAGTGGGTGTAAAGCGGCATAAACACAGCAGTGAAAAGCAGCTAAACCCCATTATAAAAATAAATTACTTCGAAAAACCCATGAAACAAAGACAGTGAAAGAGAGAGAAATTCTTACACAATGCGTTCAGGGGCTGTGATGCAACCTGGATTGACCATATCTAGACCCACAGCTGGATGAGACATAAGGGTGGACACTCTTGGGGCTGAGAGGTTTGGTGAGGTTGGGTGAGCAAACGCAGACCCTTTAAAGTAATACTGCGTGGTACCCATCGCATGGGTCCCAAATCTCCAGGTTCAAGGGCATCTTCCTACATCGAAAACATGCATGAGAAAACAAAAAGATGGTACACCATGTGATGGGGAAAGGTTTCTAAAACGCACCTCATTTCTCTTCTCCTTGTGCCCGGGTTCGCCATTCCAGCCGCTTTACTAACAATCTCCCTACTTGGAGCATCAGCACCTTTAACCTCCTGTTCCGTACAGGTTGCAATTTGTCCTGAGGATGAACGGGTAGACGGGGAACCAGTGAGAGACTAGCTCTTGGTGTTGGGACAGGCACAGGTCACTCTATTTTCCCATCAGGAAGAAGAATTAACCACAGGCTCATCCTCCCCCCCGGAACCAGAACAGGGCCTGAAGCCATCCTGCGCTTTTGCGGCCAGCTCCCAAAAAAGCGAGTTGTAAAAAGGAGCTTCAGGGCACTGCAATTCACAAACCTGCAGAGTTATAAATGATAACTCTCGTCCACAAATATATTGAGGGAAGGCAAAGAAGAGGATTTGAAATCAAGGCAGAATTGCAGGAAACAGATTTCAGAAGGTAGATTCGAATCGCCTTTAAAGCACATGAAAAGCGGCAAAACGTTGACAATGATGCCCTTGGCCAAAAAGGGCGTATGCGTTTTTTCCTGAATATATTCAGGAAAAAACGCATACGCCCTTTTTGGCCAACCAAGCAACCTGGAAAGGCAAATCAGCGCTACAAAGAAGACTCGCTACCCATCGGTCAAAAGGGCCATGCTGAAAAAAGTCTCAAAACCAGAAATGCGGGACAGGCCATGAAGAAATGGGAGCCTTGCTACACTGATGGGTGGGATGTAAATTGCCAACAGCCACTCTGGAGAAGTGTACGGTGTGTCCTGAAACATCTAAAAAACACAGCTTAGAGAGCATAGGGCACTTCCACTCATGGGGGTATAAATTGGGAAAATGAAAAATCAGCAAGACACAAGCACCCCAAAGTTTAGGGCTGCTCTGTTGACAAGGACCTCCACTTCATTCCACCTTCAATATCCCAGGAAAGAGAAAAATGGATAAAGAAGTTGTGGTCCTTATGTACAATGGAATATCACTCAGCCATGAAATCAATGTCATAAGGCTAGTAGCAGCATGATGAGTGGATTTAGGTACGACGATTCTAAGTGAAATAAGTCACACAGAAAAGGACACTTCTCATAAGGTATCACTTATAGAGGGAATGTCAAAACCGTTACACTTGAACTGAATTACAAAACAGAACAGAGTCACACATGCAGAAATCACACTATGGCTGCTTAACGGGAAAGGTGAGGTGGGGTGATACATAAAACAAGGGTTTCAAATTAGCTCAGATACCGTTCCATAAACCCAATATGTAATAGACAAGACCTACTCCTTGCTCAGAGAACTGGACTCAACACGCCCTATTCACCGCACAAGAATATATATGACTAGTAATAATCTTAAAACCTACGTATTGATATCTCTCTGTTAGTGTGTCAAGTGGGTGTAAAGCGGCATAAACACAGCAGTGAAAAGCAGCTAAACCCCATTATAAAAATAAATTACTTCGAAAAACCCATGAAACAAAGACAGTGAAAGAGAGAGAAATTCTTACACAATGCGTTCAGGGGCTGTGATGCAACCTGGATTGACCATATCTAGACCCACAGCTGGATGAGACATAAGGGTGGACACTCTTGGGGCTGAGAGGTTTGGTGAGGTTGGGTGAGCAAACGCAGACCCTTTAAAGTACTACTGCGTGGTACCCATCGCATGGGTCCCAAATCTCCAGGTTCAAGGGCATCTTCCTACATCGAAAACATGCATGAGAAAACAAAAAGATGGTACACCATGTGATGGGGAAAGGTTTCTAAAACGCACCTCATTTCTCTTCTCCTTGCGCCCGGTTTCGCCATTCCAGCCGCTGTACTAACAATCTCCCTACTTGGAGCATCAGCACCTTTAACCTCCTGTTCCGTACAGGTTGCAATTTGTCCTGAGAATGAACGGGTAGACGGGGAACCAGTGAGAGACTAGCTCTTGGTGTTGGGACAGGCACAGGTCACTCTATTTTCGCATCAGGAAGAAGAATTAACCACAGGCTCATCCTCCCCCCTGTAACCAGAACAGGGTCTGAAGCCATCCTGCGCTTTTGCGGCCAGCTCCCAAAAAAGCGAGTTGTAAAATGGAGATTCAGGGCACTGCAATTATCAAACCTGCAGAGTTATAAATGATAACTCTCGTCCACAAATATATTGAGGGAAGGCAAAGAAGAGGATTTGAAATCAAGGCAGAATTGCAGGAAACAGATTTCAGAAGGTAGATACGAATCGCCTTTAAAGCACATGAAAAGCGGCAAAACGTTGACAATGATGCCCTTGGCCAAAAAGGGCGTATGCGTTTTTTCCTGAATATATTCAGGAAAAAACGCATACGCCCTTTTTGGCCAACAAAGCAACCTGGAAAGGCAAATCAGCGCTACAAAGAAGACTCGCTACCCATCGGTCAAAAGGGCCATGCGGAAAAAAGTCTCAAAACCAGAAATGCAGGACAGGCCATGGAGAAATGGGAGCCTTGCTACACTGATGGGCGGGATGTAAATTGCCAACAGCCACTCTGGAGAAGTGTACGGTGTGTCCTGAAACATCTAAAAAACACAGCTTAGAGAGCATAGGGCACGTCCACTCATGGGGGAATAAATTGGGAAAATGAAAAATCAGCAAGGCACAAGCACCCCAAAGTTTAGGGCTGCTCTGTTGACAAGGACCTCCACTTCATTCCACCTTCAATATCCCAGGAAAGAGAAAAATGGATAAAGAAGTTGTGGTCCTTATGTACAATGGAATATCACTCAGCCATGAAATCAATGTCATAAGGCTAGTAGCAGCATGATGATTGGATTTAGGTACGACGATTCTAAGTGAAATAAGTCACACAGAAAAGGACACTTCTCATAAGGTATCACTTATAGAGGGAATGTAAAAACCGTTACACTTGAACTGAATTGCAAAACAGAACAGAGTCACACATGCAGAAAACACACTATGGCTGCTTAACGGGAAAGGTGAGGTGGGGTGATACATAAATCAAGGGTTTCAAATTAGCTCAGATACCGTTCCATAAACCCAATATGTAATAGACAAGACCTACTCCTTGCTCAGAGAACTGGACTCAACACGCCCTATTCACCGCACAAGAATATATCTGACTAGTAATAATCTTAAAACCTACGTATTGATATCTCTCTGTTAGTGTGTCAAGTGGGTGTAAAGCGGCATAAACACAGCAGTGAAAAGCAGCTAAACCCCATTATAAAAATAAATTACTTCGAAAAACCCATGAAACAAAGACAGTGAAAGAGAGAGAAATTCTTACACAATGCGTTCAGGGGCTGTGATGCAACCTGGATTGACCATATCTAGACCCACAGCTGGATGAGACATAAGGGTGGACACTCTTGGGGCTGAGAGGTTTGGTGAGGTTGGGTGAGCAAACACAGACCCTTTAAAGTAATACTGCGTGGTACCCATCGCATGGGTCCCAAATCTCCAGGTTCAAGGGCATCTTCCTACATCGAAAACATGCATGAGAAAACAAAAAGATGGTACACCATGTGATGGGGAAAGGTTTCTAAAACGCACCTCATTTCTCTTCTCCTTGTGCTGGGGTTCGCCATTCCAGCCGCTTTACTAACAATCTCCCTACTTGGAGCATCAGCACCTTTAACCTCCTGTTCCGTACAGGTTGCAATTTGTCCTGAGAATGAACGGGTAGACGGGGAACCAGTAAGACACTAGCTCTTGGTGTTGGGACAGGCACAGGTCACTCTATTTTCCCATCAGGAAGAAGAATTAACCACAGGCTAATCCTCCCCCCCCGGAACCAGAACAGGGCCTGAAGCCATCCAGCGCTTTTGCGGCCAGCTCCCAAAAAAGCGAGTTGTAAAAAGGAGCTTCAGGGCACTGCAATTCACAAACCTGCAGAGTTATAAATGATAACTCTCGTGCACAAATATATTGAGGGAAGGCAAAGAAGAGGATTTGAAATCAAGGCAGAATTGCAGGAAACAGATTTCAGAAGGTAGATTCGAATCGCCTTTAAAGCACATGAAAAGCGGCAAAACGTTGACAATGATGCCCTTGGCCAAAAAGGGCGTATGCGTTTTTTCCTGAATATATTCAGGAAAAAACGCATACGCCCTTTTTGGCCAACCAAGCAACCTGGAAAGGCAAATCAGCGCTACAAAGAAGACTCGCTACCCATCGGTCAAAAGGGCCATGCTGAAAAAAGTCTCAAAACCAGAAATGCGGGACAGGCCATGGAGAAATGGGAGCCTTGCTACACTGATGGGTGGGATGTAAATTGCCAACAGCCACTCTGGAGAAGTGTACGGTGTGTCCTGAAACATCTAAAAAACACAGCTTAGAGAGCATAGGGCACTTCCACTCATGGGGGTATAAATTGGGAAAATGAAAAATCAGCAAGACACAAGCACCCCAAAGTTTAGGGCTGCTCTGTTGACAAGGACCTCCACTTCATTCCACCTTCAATATCCCAGGAAAGAGAAAAATGGATAAAGAAGTTGTGGTCCTTATGTACAATGGAATATCACTCAGCCATGAAATCAATGTCATAAGGCTAGTAGCAGCATGATGAGTGGATTTAGGTACGACGATTCTAAGTGAAATAAGTCACACAGAAAAGGACACTTCTCATAAGGTATCACTTATAGAGGGAATGTAAAAACCGTTACACTTGAACTGAATTACAAAACAGAACAGAGTCACACATGCAGAAATCACACTATGGCTGCTTAACGGGAAAGGTGAGGTGGGGTGATACATAAAACAAGGGTTTCAAATTAGCTCAGATACCGTTCCATAAACCCAATATGTAATAGACAAGACCTACTCCTTGCTCAGAGAACTGGACTCAACACGCCCTATTCACCTCACAAGAATATATCTGACTAGTAATAATCTTAAAACCTACGTATTGATATCTCTCTGTTAGTGTGTCAAGTGGGTGTAAAGCGGCATAAACACAGCAGTGAAAAGCAGCTAAACCCCATTATAAAAATAAATTACTTCGAAAAACCCATGAAACAAAGACAGTGAAAGAGAGAGAAATTCTTACACAATGCGTTCAGGGGCTGTGATGCAACCTGGATTGACCATATCTAGACCCACAGCTGGATGAGACATAAGGGTGGACACTCTTGGGGCTGAGAGGTTTGGTGAGGTTGGGTGAGCAAACGCAGACCCTTTAAAGTAATACTGCGTGGTACCCATCCCATGGGTCCCAAATCTCCAGGTTCAAGGGCATCTTCCTACATCGAAAACATGCATGAGAAAACAAAAAGATGGTACACCATGTGATGGGGAAAGGTTTCTAAAACGCACCTCATTTCTCTTCTCCTTGTGCCCGGGTTCGCCATTCCACCCGCTTTACTAACAATCTCCCTACTTGGAGCATCAGCACCTTTAACCTCCTGTTCCGTACAGGTTGCAATTTGTCCTGAGGATGAACGGGTACATGGGGAACCAGTGAGAGACTAGCTCTTGGTGTTGGGACAGGCAGAGGTCACTCTATTTTCCCATCAGGAAGAAGAATTAACCACAGGCTCATCCTCCCCCCCGGAACCAGAACAGGGCCTGAAGCCATCCTGCGCTTTTGCGGCCAGCTTCCAAAAAAGCGAGTTGTAAAAAGGAGCTTCAAGGCACTGCAATTCACAAACCTGCAGAGTTATAAATGATAACTCTCGTCCACAAATATATTGAGGGAAGGCAAAAAAGAGGATTTGAAATCAAGGCAGAATTGCAGGAAACAGATTTCAGAAGGTAGATTCGAATCGCCTTTAAAGCACATGAAAAGCGGCAAAACGTTGACAATGATGCCCTTGGCCAAAAAGGGCGTATGCGTTTTTTCCTGAATATATTCAGGAAAAAACGCATACGCCCTTTTTGGCCAACCAAGCAACCTGGAAAGGCAAATCAGGGCTACAAAGAAGACTCGCTACCCATCGGTCAAAAGGGCCATGCTGAAAAAAGTCTCAAAACCAGAAATTCGGGACAGGCCATGGAGAAATGGGAGCCTTGCTACACTGATGGGTGGGATGTAAATTGCCAACAGCCACTCTGGAGAAGTGTACGGTGTGTCCTGAAACATCTAAAAAACACAGCTTAGAGAGCATAGGGCACTTCCACTCATGGGGGTATAAATTGGGAAAATGAAAAATCAGCAAGACACAAGCACCCCAAAGTTTAGGGCTGCTCTGTTGACAAGGACCTCCACTTCATTCCACCTTCAATATCCCAGGAAAGAGAAAAATGGATAAAGAAGTTGTGGTCCTTATGTACAATGGAATATCACTCAGCCATGAAATCAATGTCATAAGGCTAGTAGCAGCATGATGAGTGGATTTAGGTACGACAATTCTAAGTGAAATAATTCACACAGAAAAAGACACTTCTCATAAGATATCACTTATAGAGGGAATGTAAAAACCGTTACACTTGAACTGAATTACAAAACAGAACAGAGTCACACATGCAGAAAACACACTATGGCTGCTTAACGGGAAAGGTGAGGTGGGGTTATACATAAAACAAGGGTTTCAAATTAGCTCAGATACCGTTCCATAAACCCAATATGTAATAGACAAGACCTACTCCTTGCTCAGAGAACTGGACTCAACACGCCCTATTCACCGCACAAGAATATATCTGACTAGTAATAATCTTAAAACCTATGTATTGATACCTCTCTGTTAGTGTGTCAAGTGGGTGTAAAGCGGCATAAACACAGCAGTGAAAAGCAGCTAAAACCCATTATAAAAATAAATTACTTTGAAAAACCCATGAAACAAAGACAGTGAAAGAGAGAGAAATTCTTACACAATGCGTTCAGGGGCTGTGATGCAACCTGGATTGACCATATCTAGACCCACAGCTGGATGAGACATAATGGTGGACACTCTTGGGGCTGAGAGTTTTGGTGAGGTTGGGTGAGCAAACGCAGACCCTTTAAAGTTATACTGCGTGGTACCCATCGCATGGGTCCCAAATCTCCAGGTTCAAGGGCATCTTCCTACATCGAAAACATGCATGAGAAAACAAAAAGATGGTACACCATGTGATGGGGAAAGGTTTCTAAAACGCACCTCATTTCTCTTCTCCTTGTGCCCGGGTTCGCCATTCCAGCCGCTTTACTAACAATCTCCCTACTTGGAGCATCAGCACCTTTAACCTCCTGTTCCGTACAGGTTGCAATTTGTCCTGAGGATGAACGGGAAGACGGGGAACCAGTGAGAGACTAGCTCTTGGTGTTGGGACAGGCACAGGTCACTCTATTTTCCCATCAGGAAGAAGAATTAACCACAGGCTCATCCTCCCCCCCGGAACCAGAACAGGGCCTGAAGCCATCCTGCGCTTTTGCGGCCAGCTCCCAAAAAAGCGAGTTGTAAAATGGAGCTTCAGGGCACTGCAATTCACAAACCTGCAGAGTTATAAATGATAACTCTCGTCCACAAATATATTGAGGGAAGGCAAAGAAGAGGATTTGAAATCAAGGCAGAATTGCAGGAAACAGATTTCAGGAGGTAGATTCGAATCGCCTTTAAAGCACATGAAAAGCGGCAAAACGTTGAGAATGATGCCCTTGCCCAAAAAGGGCGTATGCGTTTTTTCCAGAATATATTCAGGAAAAAACGCATACGCCCTTTTTGGCCAACCAAGCAACCTGGAAAGGCAAATCAGGGCTACAAAGAAGACTCGCTACCCATCGGTCAAAAGGGCCATGCTGAAAAAAGTCTCAAAACCAGAAATGCAGGACAGGCCATGGAGAAATGGGAGCCTTGCTACACTGATGGGCGGGATGTAAATTGCCAACAGCCACTCTGGAGAAGTGTACGGTGTGTCCTGAAACATCTAAAAAACACAGCTTAGAGAGCATAGGGCACTTCCACTCATGGGGGTATAAATTGGGAAAATGAAAAATCAGCAAGACACAAGCACCCCAAAGTTTAGGGCTGCTCTGTTAACAAGGACCTCCACTTCATTCCACCTTCAATATCCCAGGAAAGAGAAAAATGGATAAAGAAGTTGTGGTCCTTATGTACAATGGAATATCACTCAGCCATGAAATCAATGTCATAAGGCTAGTAGCAGCATGATGAGTGGATTTAGGTACGACGATTCTAAGTGAAATAAGTCACACAGAAAAGGACACTTCTCATAAGGTATCACTTATAGAGGGAATGTCAAAACCGTTACACTTGAACTGAATTACAAAACAGAACAGAGTCACACATGCAGAAAACACACTATGGCTGCTTAACGGGAAAGGTGAGGTGGGGTGATACATAAAACAAGGGTTTCAAATTAGCTCAGATACCGTTCCATAAACCCAATATGTAATAGACAAGACCTACTCCTTGCTCAGAGAACTGGACTCAACACGCCCTATTCACCGCACAAGAATATATCTGACTAGTAATAATCTTAAAACCTATGTATTGATATCTCTCTGTTAGTGTGTCAGGTGGGTGTAAAGCGGCATAAACACAGCAGTGAAAAGCAGCTAAACCCCATTATAAAAAGAAATTACTTCGAAAAACCCATGAAACAAAGACAGTGAAAGAGAGAGAAATTCTTACACAATGCGTTCAGGGGCTGTGATGCAACCTGGATTGACCATATCTAGACCCACAGCTGGATGAGACATAAGGGTGGACACTCTTGGGGCTGAGAGGTTTGGTGAGGTTGGGTGAGCAAACGCAGACCCTTTAAAGTACTACTGTGTGGTACCCATCGCATGGGTCCCAAATCTCCAGGTTCAAGGGCATCTTCCTACATCGAAAACATGCATGAGAAAACAAAAACATGGTACACCATGTGATGGGGAAAGGTTTCTAAAACGCACCTCATTTCTCTTCTCCTTGCGCCCGGTTTCGCCATTCCAGCCGCTTTACTAACAATCTCCCTACTTGGAGCATCAGCACCTTTAACCTCCTGTTCCGTACAGGTTGCAATTTGTCCTGAGAATGAACGGGTAGACGGGGAACCAGTGAGAGACTAGCTCTTGGTGTTGGGACAGGCACAGGTCACTCTATTTTCCCATCAGGAAGAAGAATTAACCACAGGCTCATCCTCCCCCCCCGGAACCAGAACAGGGTCTGAAGCCATCCTGCGCTTTTGCGGCCAGCTCCCAAAAAAGCGAGTTGTAAAATGGAGGTTCAGGGCACTGCAATTATCAAACCTGCAGAGTTATAAATGATAACTCTCGTCCACAAATATATTGAGGGAAGGCAAAGAAGAGGATTTGAAATCAAGGCAGAATTGCAGGAAACAGATTTCAGGAGGTAGATTCGAATCGCCTTTAAAGCACATGAAAAGCGGCAAAACGTTGACAATGATGCCCTTGGCCAAAAAGGGCGTATGCGTTTTTTCCTGAATATATTCAGGAAAAAACGCATACGCCCTTTTTGGCCAACCAAGCAACCTGGAAAGGCAAATCAGGGCTACAAAGAAGACTCGCTACCCATCGGTCAAAAGGGCCATGCTGAAAAAAGTCTCAAAACCAGAAATGCAGGACAGGCCATGGAGAAATGGGAGCCTTGCTACACTGATGGGCGGGATGTAAATTGCCAACAGCCACTCTGGAGAAGTGTACGGTGTGTCCTGAAACATCTAAAAAACACAGCTTAGAGAGCATAGGGCACTTCCACTCATGGGGGTATAAATTGGGAAAATGAAAAATCAGCAAGACACAAGCACCCCAAAGTTTAGGGCTGCTCTGTTGACAAGGACCTCCACTTCATTCCACCTTCAATATCCCAGGAAAGAGAAAAATGGATAAAGAAGTTGTGGTCCTTATGTACAATGGAATATCACTCAGCCATGAAATCAATGTCATAAGGCTAGTAGCAGCATGATGAGTGGATTTAGGTATGACGATTCTAAGTGAAATAAGTCACACAGAAAAGGACACTTCTCATAAGGTATCACTTATAGAGGGAATGTCAAAACCGTTACACTTGAACTGAATTACAAAACAGAACAGAGTCACACATGCAGAAAACACACTATGGCTGCTTAACGGGAAAGGTGAGGTGGGGTGATACATAAAACAAGGGTTTCAAATTAGCTCAGATACCGTTCCATAAACCCAATATGTAATAGACAAGACCTACTCCTTGCTCAGAGAACTGGACTCAACACGCCCTATTTACCACACAAGAATATATCTGACTAGTAATAATCTTAAAACCTATGTATTGATATCTCTCTGTTAGTGTGTCAGGTGGGTGTAAAGCGGCATAAACACAGCAGTGAAAAGCAGCTAAACCCCATTATAAAAAGAAATTACTTCGAAAAACCCATGAAACAAAGACAGTGAAAGAGAGAGAAATTCTTACACAATGCGTTCAGGGGCTGTGATGCAACCTGGATTGACCATATCTAGACCCACAGCTGGATGAGACATAAGGGTGGACACTCTTGGTGCTGAGAGGTTTGGTGAGGTTGGGTGAGCAAACGCAGACCCTTTAAAGTACTACTGTGTGGTACCCATCGCATGGGTCCCAAATCTCCAGGTTCAAAGGCATCTTCCTACATCGAAAACATGCATGAGAAAACAAAAAGATGGTACACCATGTGATGGGGAAAGGTTTCTAAAACGCACCTCATTTCTCTTCTCCTTGTGCCCGGGTTCGCCATTCCAGCCGCTTTACTAACAATCTCCCTACTTGGAGCATCAGCACCTTTAACCTCCTGTTCCGTACAGGTTGCAATTTGTCCTGAGGATGAACGGGTAGACGGGGAACCAGTGAGAGACTAGCTCTTGGTGTTGGGACAGGCACAGGTCACTCTATTTTCCCATCAGGAAGAGGAATTAACCACAGGCTCATCCTCCCCCCCGGAACCAGAACAGGGCCTGAAGCCATCCTGCGCTTCTGTGGCCAGCTCCCAAAAAAGCGAGTTGTAAAAAGGAGCTTCAGGGCACTGCAATTCACAAACCTGCAGAGTTATAAATGATAACTCTCGTCCACAAATATATTGAGGGAAGGCAAAGAAGAGGATTTGAAATCAAGGCAGAATTGCAGGAAACAGATTTCAGGAGGTAGATTCGAATCGCCTTTAAAGCACATGAAAAGCGGCAAAACGTTGACAATGATGCCCTTGGCCAAAAAGGGCGTATGCGTTTTTTCCTGAATATATTCAGGAAAAAACGCATACGCCCTTTTTGGCCAACCAAGCAACCTGGAAAGGCAAATCAGGGCTACAAAGAAGACTCGCTACCCATCGGTCAAAAGGGCCATGCTGAAAAAAGTCTCAAAACCAGAAATGCAGGACAGGCCATGGAGAAATGGGAGCCTTGCTACACTGATGGGCGGGATGTAAATTGCCAACAGCCACTCTGGAGAAGTGTACGGTGTGTCCTGAAACATCTAAAAAACACAGCTTAGAGAGCATAGGGCACTTCCACTCATGGGGGTATAAATTGGGAAAATGAAAAATCAGCAAGACACAAGCACCCCAAAGTTTAGGGCTGCTCTGTTGACAAGGACCTCCACTTCATTCCACCTTCAATATCCCAGGAAAGAGAAAAATGGATAAAGAAGTTGTGGTCCTTATGTACAATGGAATATCACTCAGCCATGAAATCAATGTCATAAGGCTAGTAGCAGCATGATGAGTGGATTTAGGTATGACGATTCTAAGTGAAATAAGTCACACAGAAAAGGACACTTCTCATAAGGTATCACTTATAGAGGGAATGTCAAAACCGTTACACTTGAACTGAATTACAAAACAGAACAGAGTCACACATGCAGAAAACACACTATGGCTGCTTAACGGGAAAGGTGAGGTGGGGTGATACATAAAACAAGGGTTTCAAATTAGCTCAGATACCGTTCCATAAACCCAATATGTAATAGACAAGACCTACTCCTTGCTCAGAGAACTGGACTCAACACGCCCTATTTACCACACAAGAATATATCTGACTAGTAATAATCTTAAAACCTATGTATTGATATCTCTCTGTTAGTGTGTCAGGTGGGTGTAAAGCGGCATAAACACAGCAGTGAAAAGCAGCTAAACCCCATTATAAAAAGAAATTACTTCGAAAAACCCATGAAACAAAGACAGTGAAAGAGAGAGAAATTCTTACACAATGCGTTCAGGGGCTGTGATGCAACCTGGATTGACCATATCTAGACCCACAGCTGGATGAGACATAAGGGTGGACACTCTTGGTGCTGAGAGGTTTGGTGAGGTTGGGTGAGCAAACGCAGACCCTTTAAAGTACTACTGTGTGGTACCCATCGCATGGGTCCCAAATCTCCAGGTTCAAAGGCATCTTCCTACATCGAAAACATGCATGAGAAAACAAAAAGATGGTACACCATGTGATGGGGAAAGGTTTCTAAAACGCACCTCATTTCTCTTCTCCTTGTGCCCGGGTTCGCCATTCCAGCCGCTTTACTAACAATCTCCCTACTTGGAGCATCAGCACCTTTAACCTCCTGTTCCGTACAGGTTGCAATTTGTCCTGAGGATGAACGGGTAGACGGGGAACCAGTGAGAGACTAGCTCTTGGTGTTGGGACAGGCACAGGTCACTCTATTTTCCCATCAGGAAGAGGAATTAACCACAGGCTCATCCTCCCCCCCGGAACCAGAACAGGGCCTGAAGCCATCCTGCGCTTCTGTGGCCAGCTCCCAAAAAAGCGAGTTGTAAAAAGGAGCTTCAGGGCACTGCAATTCACAAACCTGCAGAGTTATAAATGATAACTCTCGTCCACAAATATATTGAGGGAAGGCAAAGAAGAGGATTTGAAATCAAGGCAGAATTGCAGGAAACAGATTTCAGGAGGTAGATTCGAATCGCCTTTAAAGCACATGAAAAGCGGCAAAACGTTGACAATGATGCCCTTGGCCAAAAAGGGCGTATGCGTTTTTTCCTGAATATATTCAGGAAAAAACGCATACGCCCTTTTTGGCCAACCAAGCAACCTGGAAAGGCAAATCAGGGCTACAAAGAAGACTCGCTACCCATCGGTCAAAAGGGCCATGCTGAAAAAAGTCTCAAAACCAGAAATGCAGGACAGGCCATGGAGAAATGGGAGCCTTGCTACACTGATGGGCGGGATGTAAATTGCCAACAGCCACTCTGGAGAAGTGTACGGTGTGTCCTGAAACATCTAAAAAACACAGCTTAGAGAGCATAGGGCACTTCCACTCATGGGGGTATAAATTGGGAAAATGAAAAATCAGCAAGACACAAGCACCCCAAAGTTTAGGGCTGCTCTGTTGACAAGGACCTCCACTTCATTCCACCTTCAATATCCCAGGAAAGAGAAAAATGGATAAAGAAGTTGTAGTCCTTATGTACAATGGAATATCACTCAGCCATGAAATCAATGTCATAAGGCTAGTAGCAGCATGATGAGTGGATTTAGGTACGACGATTCTCAGTGAAATAAGTCACACAGAAAAGGACACTTCTCATAAGATATCACTTATAGAGGGAATGTAAAAACCGTTACACTTGAACTGAATTACAAAGCAGAACAGAGTCACACATGCAGAAAACACACTATGGCTGCTTAACGGGAAAGGTGAGGTGGGGTGATACATAAAACAAGGGTTTCAAATTAGCTCAGATACCGTTCCATAAACCCAATATGTAATAGACAAGACCTACTCCTTGCTCAGAGAACTGGACTCAACACGCCCTATTCACCGCACAAGAATATATCTGACTAGTAATAATCTTAAAACCTATGTATTGATACCTCTCTGTTAGTGTGTCAAGTGGGTGTAAAGCGGCATAAACACAGCAGTGAAAAGCAGCTAAACCCCATTATAAAATAAATTACTTTGAAAAACCCATGAAACAAAGACAGTGAAAGAGAGAGAAATTCTTACACAATGCGTTCAGGGGCTGTGATGCAACCTGGATTGACCATATCTAGACCCACAGCTGGATGAGACATAAGGGTGGACACTCTTGGGGCTGAGAGGTTTGGTGAGGTTGGGTGAGCAAACGCAGACCCTTTAAAGTAATACTGCGTGGTACCCATCGCATGGGTCCCAAATCTCCAGGTTCAAGGGCATCTTCCTACATCGAAAACATGCATGAGAAAACAAAAACATGGTACACCATGTGATGGGGAAAGGTTTCTAAAACGCACCTCATTTCTCTTCTCCTTGTGCCCGGTTTCGCCATTCCAGCCGCTTTACTAACAATCTCCCTACTTGGAGCATCAGCACCTTTAACCTCCTGTTCCGTACAGGTTGCAATTTGTCCTGAGGATGAACGGGAAGACGGGGAACCAGTGAGAGACTAGCTCTTGTTGTTGGGACAGGCACAGGTCACTCTATTTTCCCATCAGGAAGAAGAATTAACCACAGGCTCATCCTCCCCCCCAGAACCAGAACAGGGCCTGAAGCCATCCAGTGCTTTTGTGGCCAGCTCCCAAAAAAGCGAGTTGTAAAATGGAGCTTCAGGGCACTGCAATTCACAAACCTGCAGAGTTATAAATGATAACTCTCGTCCACAAATTTATTGAGGGAAGGCAAAGAAGAGGATTTGAAATCAAGGCAGACTTGCAGGAAACAGATTTCAGGAGGTAGATTCGAATCGCCTTTAAAGCACATGAAAAGCAGCAAAACGTTGACAATGATGCCCTTGGCCAAAAAGGGCGTATGCATTTTTTCCTGAATATATTCAGGAAAAAACGCATATGCCCTTTTTGGCCAACCAAGCAACCTGGAAAGGCAAATCAGGGCTACAAAGAAGACTCGCTACCCATCGGTCAAAAGGGCCATGCTGAAAAAAGTCTCAAAACCAGAAATGCAGGACAGGCCATGGAGAAATGGGAGCCTTGCTACACTGATGGGCGGGATGTAAATTGCCAACAGCCACTCTGGAGAAGTGTACGGTGTGTCCTGAAACATCTAAAAAACACAGCTTAGAGAGCATAGGGCACTTCCACTCATGGGGGTATAAATTGGGAAAATGAAAAATCAGCAAGACACAAGCACCCCAAAGTTTAGGGCTGCTCTGTTGACAAGGACCTCCACTTCATTCCACCTTCAATATCCCAGGAAAGAGAAAAATGGATAAAGAAGTTGTGGTCCTTATGTACAATGGAATATCACTCAGCCATGAAATCAATGTCATAAGGCTAGTAGCAGCATGATGAGTGGATTTAGGTACGACGATTCTAAGTGAAATAAGTCACACAGAAAAGGACACTTCTCATAAGGTATCACTTATAGAGGGAATGTCAAAACCGTTACACTTGAACTGAATTACAAAACAGAACAGAGTCACACATGCAGAAAACACACTATGGCTGCTTAACGGGAAAGGTGAGGTGGGGTGATACATAAAACAAGGGTTTCAAATTAGCTCAGATACCGTTCCATAAACCCAATATGTAATAGACAAGACCTACTCCTTGCTCAGAGAACTGGACTCAACATGCCCTATTCACCGCACAAGAATATATCTGACTAGTAATAATCTTAAAACCTATGTATTGATATCTCTCTGTTAGTGTGTCAGGTGGGTGTAAAGCGGCATAAACACAGCAGTGAAAAGCAGCTAAACCCCATTATAAAAATAAATTACTTCGAAAAACCCATGAAACAAAGACAGTGAAAGAGAGAGAAATTCTTACACAATGCGTTCAGGGGCTGTGATGCAACCTGGATTGACCATATCTAAACCCACAGCTGGATGAGACATAACGGTGGACACTTTTGGGGCTGAGAGGTTTGGTGAGGTTGGGTGAGCAAACGCAGACCCTTTAAAGTACTACTGCGTGGTACCCATCGCATGGGTCCCAAATCTCCAGGTTCAAGGGCATCTTCCTACATCGAAAACATGCATGAGAAAACAAAAAGATGGTACACCATGTGATGGGGAAAGGTTTCTAAAACGCACCTCATTTCTCTTCTCCTTGCGCCCGGTTTCGCCATTCCAGCCGCTTTACTAACAATCTCCCTACTTGGAGCATCAGCACCTTTACCCTCCTGTTCCATACAGGTTGCAATTTGTCCTGAGGATGAACGGGTAGACGGGGAACCAGTGAGAGACTAGCTCTTGGTGTTGGGACAGGCACAGGTCACTCTATTTTCCCATCAGGAAGAAGAATTAACCACAGGCTCATCCTCCCCCCCGGAACCAGAACAGGGCCTGAAGCCATCCTGCGCTTTTGCGGCCAGCTCCCAAAAAAGCGAGTTGTAAAATGGAGCTTCAGGGCACTGCAATTCACAAACCTGCAGAGTTATAAATGATAACTCTCGTCCACAAATATATTGAGGGAAGGCAAAGAAGAGGATTTGAAATCAAGGCAGACTTGCAGGAAACAGATTTCAGGAGGTAGATTCGAATCGCCTTTAAAGCACATGAAAAGCGGCAAAACGTTGACAATGATGCCCTTGGCCAAAAAGGGCGTATGCGTTTTTTCCTGAATATATTCAGGAAAAAACGCATACGCCCTTTTTGGCCAACCAAGCAACCTGGAAAGGCAAATCAGGGCTACAAAGAAGACTCGCTACCCATCGGTCAAAAGGGCCATGCTGAAAAAAGTCTCAAAACCAGAAATGCAGGACAGGCCATGGAGAAATGGGAGCCTTGCTACACTGATGGGCGGGATGTAAATTGCCAACAGCCACTCTGGAGAAGTGTACGGTGTGTCCTGAAACATCTAAAAAACACAGCTTAGAGAGCATAGGGCACTTCCACTCATGGGGGTATAAATTGGGAAAATGAAAAATCAGCAAGACACAAGCACCCCAAAGTGTAGGGCTGCTCTGTTGACAAGGACCTCCACTTCATTCCACCTTCAATATCCCAGGAAAGAGAAAAATGGATAAAGAAGTTGTGGTCCTTATGTACAATGGAATATCACTCAGCCATGAAATCAATGTCATAAGGCTAGTAGCAGCATGATGAGTGGATTTAGGTACGACGATTCTAAGTGAAATAAGTCACAGAGAAAAGGACACTTCTCATAAGGTATCACTTATAGAGGGAATGTCAAAACCGTTACACTTGAACTGAATTACAAAACAGAACAGAGTCACACATGCAGAAAACACACTATGGCTGCTTAACGGGAAAGGTGAGGTGGGGTGATACATAAAACAAGGGTTTCAAATTAGCTCAGATACGGTTCCATAAACCCAATATGTAATAGACAAGACCTACTCCTTGCTCAGAGAACTGGACTCAACACGCCCTATTCACCGCACAAGAATATATCTGACTAGTAATAATCTTAAAACCTATGTATTGATATCTCTCTGTTAGTGTGTCAGGTGGGTGTAAAGCGGCATAAACACAGCAGTGAAAAGCAGCTAAACCCCATTATAAAAATAAATTACTTCGAAAAACCCATGAAACAAAGACAGTGAAAGAGAGAGAAATTCTTACACAATGCGTTCAGGGGCTGTGATGCAACCTGGATTGACCATATCTAGACCCACAGCTGGATGAGACATAAGGGTGGACACTCTTGGGGCTGAGAGGTTTGGTGAGGTTGGGTGAGCAAACGCAGACCCTTTAAAGTACTACTGCATGGTACCCATCGCATGGGTCCCAAATCTCCAGGTTCAAGGGCATCTTCCTACATCGAAAACATGCATGAGAAAACAAAAAGATGGTACACCATGTGATGGGAAAAGGTTTCTAAAACGCACCTCATTTCTCTTCTCCTTGTGCCCGGGTTCGCCATTCCAGCCGCTTTACTAACAATCTCCCTACTTGGAGCATCAGCACCTTTAACCTCCTGTTCCGTACAGGTTGCAATTTGTCCTGAGGATGAACGGGTAAACGGGGAACCAGTGAGAGACTAGCTCTTGGTGTTGGGACAGGCACAGGTCACTCTATTTTCCCATCAGGAAGAAGAATTAACCACAGGCTCATCCTCCCCCCCGGAACCAGAACAGGGCCTGAAGCCATCCTGCGCTTTTGCGGCCAGCTCCCAAAAAAGCGAGTTGTAAAATGGAGCTTCAGGGCACTGCAATTCACAAACCTGCAGAGTTATAAATGATAACTCTCGTCCACAAATATATTGAGGGAAGGCAAAGAAGAGGATTTGAAATCAAGGCAGAATTGCAGGAAACAGATTTCAGGAGGTAGATTCGAATCGCCTTTAAAGCACATGAAAAGCGGCAAAACGTTGACAATGATGCCCTTGGCCAAAAAGGGCGTATGCGTTTTTTCCTGAATATATTCAGGAAAAAACGCATACGCCCTTTTTGGCCAACCAAGCAACCTGGAAAGGCAAATCAGCGCTACAAAGAAGTCTCGCTTCCCATCGGCAAAAGGGCCATGCTGAAAAAAGTGTCAAAACCAGAAATGGAGGACAGGCCATGGAGAAATGGGAGCCTTGCTACACTGATGGGCGGGATGTAAATTGCCAACAGCCACTCTGGAGAAGAGTACGGTGTGTCCTGAAACATCTAAAAAACACAGCTTAGAGAGCATAGGGCACTTCCACTCATGGGGGTATACATTGGGAAAATGAAAAATCAGCAAGACACAAGCACCCCAATGTATAGGGCTGCTCTGTTGACAAGGACCTCCACTTCATTCCACCTTCAATATCCCAGGAAAGAGAAAAATGGATAAAGAAGTTGTGGTCCTAATGTACAATGGAATATCACTCAGCCATGAAATCAATGTCATAAGGCTAGTAGCAGCATGATGAGTGGATTTAGGTACGACGATTCTAAGTGAAATAAGTCACACAGAAAAGGACACTTCTCATAAGGTATCACTTATAGAGGGAATGTCAAAACCGTTACACTTGAACTGAATTACAAAACAGAACAGAGTCACACATGCAGAAAACACACTATGGCTGCTTAACGGGAAAGGTGAGGTGGGGTGATACATAAAACAAGGGTTTCAAATTAGCTCAGATACCGTTCCATAAAACCAATATGTAATAGACAAGACCTACTCCTTGCTCAGAGAACTGGTCTCAACACGCCCTATTCACTGCACAAGAATATATCTGACTAATAATAATCTTAAAACCTATGTATTGATATCTCTCTGTTAGTGTGTCAAGTGGGTATAAAGCGGCATAAACACAACAGTGAAAAGCAGCTAAACCCCATTATAAAAAAAAAATTACTTTGAAAAACCCATGAAATAAAGACTGTGAAAGAGAGAGAAATTTTTACACAATGCGTTCAGGGGCTGTGATGCAACCTGGATTGACCATATCTAGACCCACAGCTGGATGAGACATAAGGGTGGACACTCTTGGGGCTGAGAGGTTTGGTGAGGTTGGGTGAGCAAACGCAGACCCTTTAAAGTAATACTGCGTGGTACCCATCGCATGGGTCCAAAATCTCCAGGTTCAAGGGCATCTTCCTACATCGAAAACATGCATGAGAAAACAAAAAGATGGTACACCATGTGATGGGGAAAGTTTTCTAAAACGCACCTCATTTCTCTTCTCCTTGTGCCCGGGTTCGCCATTCCAGCCGCTTTACTAACAATCTCCCTACTTGGAGCATCAGCACCTTTAACCTCCTGTTCCGTACAGGTTGCAATTTGTCCTGAGGATGAACGGGTACACGGGGAACCAGTGAGAGACTAGCTCTTGGTGTTGGGACAGGCACAGGTCACTCTATTTTCCCATCAGGAAGAAGAATTAACCACAGGCTCATCCTGCCCACCGGAACCAGAAAAGGGCCTGAAGCCATCCTGCGCTTTTGCGGCCAGCTCCCTAAAAAGCGAGTTGTAAAATGGAGCTTCAGGGCACTGCAATTCACAAACCGGCAGAGTTATAAATGATAACTCTCGTCCACAAATATATTGAGGGAAGGCAAAGAAGAGGATTTGAAATCAAGGCAGAATTGCAGGAAACAGATTTCAGGAGGTAGATTCGAATCGCCTTTAAAGCACATGAAAAGCGGCAAAACGTTGACAATGATGCCATTGGCCAAAAAGTGCGTATGCGATTTTTCCTGAATATATTCAGGAAAAAACGCATACGCCCTTTTTGGCCAACCAAGCAACCTGGAAAGGCAAATCAGCGCTAAAAAGAAGTCTCGCTACCCATTGGTCAAAATGGCCATGCTGAAAAAAGTGTCAAAACCAGAAATGCAGGAAAGGCCATGGAGAAATGGGAGCCATGCTACACTGATGGGCGGGATGTAAATTGCCAACAGTCACTCTGGAGAAGTGTACGGTGAGTCCTGAAACATCTAAAAAACACAGCTTAGAGAGCATAGGGCACTTCCACTCATGGGGATATACATTGGGAAAATTAAAAATCAGCAAGACACAAGCACCCCAAAGTTTAGGGCTGCTCTCTTGACAAGGACCTCCACTTCATTCCACCTTCAATATCCCAGGAAAGAGAAAAATGGATAAAGAAGTTGTGGTCCTTATATACAATGGAATATCACTCAGCCATGAAATCAATGTCATAAGGCTAGTAGCAGCATGATGAGTGGATTTAGGTACGAAGAATCTAAGTGAAATAAGTCACACAGAAAAGGACACTTCTCATAAGGTATCACTGATAGACGGAATGTAAAACCGTTACACTTGAACTGAATTACAAAACAGAACGGAGTCACACATGCAGAAAACACACTATGGCTGCTTAACGGGAAAGGTGAGGTGGGGTGATACATAAAACAAGGGTTTCAAATTAGCTCAGATACCGTTCCATAAACCCAATATGTAATAGACAAGTCCTACTCCTTGCTCAGAGAACTGGACTCAACACGCCCTATTCACCGCACAAGAATATATCTGACTAGTAATAATCTTAAAACCTATGTATTGATATCTCTCTGTTAGTGTGTCAAGTGGGTGTAAAGCGGCATAAACACAGCAGTGAAAAGCAGCTAAACCCCTGTATAAAAATAAATTACTTTGAAAAACCCATGAAACAAAGACAGTGAAAGAGAGAGAAATTCTTACACAATGCGTTCAGGGGCTGTGATGCAACCTGGATTGACCATATCTAGACCCACAGCTGGATGAGACATAAGGGTGGACACTCTTGGGGCTGAGAGGTTTGGTGAGGTTGGGTGAGCAAACGCAGACCCTTTAAAGTAATACTGCGTGGTACCCATCGCATGGGTCCCAAATCTCCAGGTTCAAGGGCATCTTGCTACATCGAAAACATGCATGAGAAACCCAGAAGATGGTACACCGTGTGATGGGGAAAGGTTTCTAAAACGCACCTCATTTCTCATCTCCTTTTGCTCGGGTTCGCCATTCCAGCCACTTTACCAGCAATCTCCCTACTTGGAGCATCAGCACCTTTAACCTCCTGTTCCGTACAGGTTGCAATTTGTCCTGAGGATGAACGGGAAGACATGGAACCAATAAGAGACTAGCTCTTGGTGTTGGGACACGCAGAGGTCACTCTATTTTCCCATCAGGAAGAAGAATTAACCACAGGCTCATCCTGCCCACCGGAACCAGAAAAGGGCCTGAAGCCATCCTGCGCTTTTGCGGCCAGCTCCCTAAAAAGCGAGTTGTAAAATGTAGCTTCAGGGCACTGCAATTCACAAACCTGCAGAGTTATAAATGATAACTCTCGTCCACAAATATATTGAGGGAAGGCAAAGAAGAGGATTTGAAATCAAGGCAGAATTGCAGGAAACAGATTTCAGGAGGTAGATTCGAATCGCCTTTAAAGCACATGAAAAGCGGCAAAACGTTGACAATGATGCCCTTGGCCAAAAAGGGCGTATGCGTTTTTTCCTGAATATATTCAGGAAAAAACGCATACGCCCTTTTTGGCCAACCAAGCAACCTGGAAAGGCAAATCAGCGCTACAAAGAAGTCTCGCTTCCCATCGGCAAAAGGGCCATGCTGAAAAAAGTGTCAAAACCAGAAATGGAGGACAGGCCATGGAGAAATGGGAGCCTTGCTACACTGATGGGCGGGATGTAAATTGCCAACAGCCACTCTGGAGAAGAGTACGGTGTGTCCTGAAACATCTAAAAAACACAGCTTAGAGAGCATAGGGCACTTCCACTCATGGGGGTATACATTGGGAAAATTAAAAATCAGCAAGACACAAGCACCCCAAAGTTTAGGGCTACTCTGTTGACAAGGACCTCCACTTCATTCCACCTTCAATATCCCAGGAAAGAGAAAAATGGATAAAGAAGTTGTGGTCCTTATGTACAATGGAATATCACTCAGCCATGAAATCAATGTCATAAGGCTAGTAGCAGCATGATGAATGGATTTAGGTGCGACGAATCTAAGTGAAATAAGTCACACAGAAAAGGACACTTCTCATAAGGTATCACTGATAGACGGAATGTAAAACCGTTACACTTGAACTGAATTACAAAACAGAACAGAGTCACACATGCAGAAAACACACTATGGCTGCTTAACGGGAAAGGTGAGGTGGGGTGATACATAAAACAAGGGTTTCAAATTAGCTCAGATACCGTTCCATAAACCCAATATGTAATAGACAAGACCTACTCCTTGCTCAGAGAACCGGACTCAACACGCCCTATTCACTGCACAAGAATATATCTGATTAGTAATAATCTTAAAACCTATGTATTGATATCTCTCTGTTAGTGTGTCAAGTGGGTGTAAAGCGGCATAAACACAGCAGTGAAAAGCAGCTAAACCCCATTATAGAAATAAATTACTTTGAAAAACCCATGAAACAAAGACAGTGAAAGAGAGAGAAATTCTTACACAATGCGTTCAGGGGCTGTGATGCAACCTGGATTGACCATATCTAGACCCACAGCTGGATGAGACATAAGGGTGGACACTCTTGGGGCTGAGAGGTTTGGTGAGGTTGGGTGAGCAAACGCAGACCCTTTAAAGTACTACTGCGTGGTACCCATCCCATGGGTCCCAAATCTCCAGGTTCAAGGGCATCTTCCTACATCGAAAACATGCATGAGAAACCCAGAAGATGGTACACCGTGTGATGGGGAAAGGTTTCTAAAACGCACCTCATTTCTCATCTCCTTGTGCCCGGGTTTGCCATTCCAGCCACTTTACTAGCAATCTCCCTACTTGGAGCATCAGCACCTTTAACCTCCTGTTCCATACAGGTTGCAATTTGTCCTGAGGATGAACGGGTAGATGGGGAACCAATGAGAGACTAGCTCTTGGTGTTGGGACAGGCACAGGTCACTCTATTTTCCCATCAGGAAGAAGAATTAACCACAGGCACAGCCTGAACCCGGAAACAGAACAGGGCCTGAAGCCATCCTGCGCTTTTGCGGCCAGCTCCCAAAAAAGCGAGTTGTAAAATGGAGCTTCAGGGCACTGCAATTCACAAACCTGCAGAGTTATACATGATAACTCTCGTCCACAAATATATTGAGGGAAGGCAAAGAAGAGGATTTGAAATCAAGGCAGAATTGCAGGAAACAGATTTCAGGAGGTAGATTCGAATCACCTTTAAAGCACATGAAAAGCGGCAAAACGTTGACAATGATGCCCTTGGCTAAAAAGGGCGTATGCGTTTTTTCCTGAATATATTCAGGAAAAAAGGCATACGCCCTTTTTGGCCAACCAAGCAACCTGGAAAGGCAAATCAGCGCTACAAAGAAGACTCGCTACCCATCGGTCAAAAGGGCCATGCTGAAAAAAGTCTCAAAACCAGAAATGGGGGACAGGCAATGGAGAAATGGGAGCCTTGCTACACTGATGGGCGGGGTGTTAATTGCCAACAGCCACTCTGGAGAAGTGTACGGTGTGTCCTGAAACATCTAAAAAACACAGCTTAGAGAGCATAGGGCACTTCCACTCATGGGGGTATAAATTGGGAAAATGAAAAATCAGCAAGACACAAGCACCCCAAAGTTTAGGGCTGCTCTGTTGACAAGGACCTCCACTTCATTCCACCTTCAATATCCCGGGAAAGAGAAAAATGGATAAAGAAGTTGTGGTCCTTATGTATAATGGAATATCACTCAGCCATGAAATCAATATCATAAGGCTAGTAGCAGCATGATGAGTGGATTTAGGTACGACGATTCTAAGTGAAATAAGTCACACAGAAAAGGACACTTCTCATAAGGTATCACTTATAGAGGGAATGTAAAAACCGTTACACTTGAACTGAATTACAAAACAGAACAGAGTCACACATGCAGAAATCACACTATGGCTGCTTAACGGGAAAGGTGCGGTGGGGTGATACATAAAACAAGGGTTTCAAATTAGCTCAGATACCGTTCCATAAACCCAATATGTAATAGACAAGACCTACTCCTTGCTCAGAGAACTGGACTCAACACGCCCTATTCACCGCACAAGAATATATCTGACTAGTAATAATCTTAAAACCTATGTATTGATATCTCACTGTTAGTGTGTCAAGTGGGTGTAAAGCGGCATAAACACAGCAGTGAAAAGCAGCTAAACCCCATTATAAAAATAAATTACTTCGAAAAACCCATGAAACAAAGACAGTGAAAGAGAGAGAAATTCTTACACAATGCGTTCAGGGGCTGTGATGCAACCTGGATTGACCATATCTAGACCCACAGCTGGATGAGACATAAGGGTGGACACTCTTGGGGCTGAGAGGTTTGGTGAGGTTGGGTGAGCAAACGCAGACCCTTTGAAGGAATACTGCGTGGTACCCATCGCATGGGTCCCAAATCTCCAGGTTCAAGGGCATATTCCTACATCGAAAACATGCATGAGAAAACAAAAAGATGGTACACCATGTGATTGGGAAAGGTTTCTAAAACGCACCTCATTTCTCTTCTCCTTGTGCCCGGGTTCGCCATTCCAGCCGCTTTACTAACAACCTCCCTACTTGGAGCATCAGCACCTTTAACCTCCTGTTCTGTACAGGTTGCAATTTGTCCTGAGGTTGAATGGGTAGATGGGGAACCAGTGAGAGACTAGCTCTTGGTGTTGGGACAGGCACAGGTCACTCTATTTTCCCATGAGGAAGAAGAATTAACCATAGGCTCAGCCTGACCCCGGAACCAGAACAGGGCCTGAAGCCATACTGCGCTTTTGCGGCCAGCTCCCAAAAAAGCGAGTTGTAAAATGGAGCTTCAGGGCACTGCAATTCACAAACCTGCAGAGTTATAAATGATAACTCTCGTCCACAAATATATTAAGGGAAGGCAAAGAAGAGGATTTGAAATCAAGGCAGAATTGCAAGAAACAGATTTCAGGAGGTAGATTCGAATCGCCTTTAAAGCACATGAAAAGCGGCAAAACGTTGACAATGATGCCCTTGGCCAAGAAGGGCGTATGCGTTTTTTCCTGAATATATTCAGGAAAAAACGCATACGCCCTTTTTGGTCAACCAAGCAACCTGGAAAGGCAAATCAGCGCTACAAAGAAGACTCGCTACCCATCGGTCAAAAGGGCCATGCTGAAAAAAGTCTCAAAACCAGAAATGCAGGACAGGCCATGGAGAAATGGGAGCCTTGCTACACTGATGGGCGGGATGTAAATTGCCAACAGCCACTCTGGAGAAGTGTACGGTGTGTCCTGAAACATCTAAAAAACACAGCTTAGAGAGCATAGGGCACTTCCACTCATGGGGGTATAAATTGGGAAAATGAAAAATCAGCAAGACACAAGCACCCCAAAGTTTAGGGCTGCTCTGTTGACAAGGACCTCCACTTCATTCCACCTTCAATATCCCAGGAAAGAGAAAAATGGATAAAGAAGTTGTGGTCCTTATGTACAATGGAATATCACTCAGCCATGAAATCAATGTCATAAGGCTAGTAGCAGCATGATGAGTGGATTTAGGTACGACGATTCTAAGTGAAATAAGTCACACAGAAAAGGACACTTCTCATAAGGTATCACTTAAGGAGGGAATGTAAAAAGCGTTACAGTTGAACTGAATTACAAAACAGAACAGAGTCACACATGCAGAAAACACACTATGGCTGCTTAACGGGAAAGGTGAGGTGGGGTGATACATAAAACAAGGGTTTCAAATTAGCTCAGATACCGTTCCATAAACCCAATATGTAATAGACAAGACCTACTCCTTGCTCAGAGAACTGGACTCAACACGCCCTATTCACCGCACAAGAATATATCTGACTAGTAATAATCTTAAAACCTATGTATTGATATCTCTCTGTTAGTGTGTCAAGTGGGTGTAAAGCGGCATAAACACAGCAGTGAAAAGCAGCTAAACCCCATTATAAAAATAAATTACTTCGAAAAACCCATGAAACAAAGACAGTGAAAGAGAGAGAAATGCTTACACAATGCGTTCAGGGGCTGTGATGCAACCTGGATTGACCATATCTAGACCCACAGCTGGATGAGACATAAGGGTGGACACTCTTGGGGCTGAGAGGTTTGGTGAGGTTGGGTGAGCAAACGCAGACCCTTTAAAGTAATACTGCGTGGTACCCATCCCATGGGACCCAAATCTCCAGGTTCAAGGGCATCTTCCTACATCGAAAACATGCATGAGAATCCCAGAAGATGGTACACCGTGTGATGGGGAAAGGTTTCTAAAACGCACCTCATTTCTCTTCTCCTTGTGCCCGGGTTCGCCATTCCAGCCGCTTTACTAACAATCTCCCTACATGGAGCATCAGCACATTTAACCTCCTGTTCCGTACAGGTTGCAATTTGTCCTGAGGATGAACGGGTAGACGGGGAACCAGTGAGAGACTAGCTCTTGGTGTTGAGACAGGCACAGGTCACTCTATTTTCCCATCAGGAAGAAGAATTAACCACAGGCTAATCATCACCCCCGAAAGCAGAACAGGGCCTGAAGCCATCCTGTGCTTTTGCGGCCAGCTCCCAAAAAAGCGAGTTGTAAAATGGAGCTTCAGGGCACTGCAATTCACAAACCTGCAGAGTTATAAATGATAAATCTCGTCCACAAATATATTCAGGGAAGGCAACGAAGAGGATTTGAAATCAAGGCAGAATTGCAGGAAACAGATTTCAGGAGGTAGATTCGAATCGCCTTTAAAGCACATGAAAAGCGGCAAAACGTTGACAATGATGCCCTTGGCCAAAAAGGGCGTATGCGTTTTTTCCTGAATATATTCAGGAAAAAAGGCATACGCCCTTTTTGGTCAACCAAGCACCCTGGAAAGGCAAATCAGCGCTACAAAGAACACTCGCTACCCATCGGTCAAAAGGGCCATGCTGAAAAAAGTCTCAAAACCAGAAATGCAGGACAGGCCATGGAGAAATGGGAGCCTTGCTACACTGATGGGCGGGATGTAAATTGCCAACAGCCACTCTGGAGAAGTGTACGGTGTGTCCTGAAACATCTAAAAAACACAGCTTAGAGAGCATAGGGCACTTCCACTCATGGGGGTATAAATTGGGAAAATGAAAAATCAGCAAGACACAAGCACCCCAAAGTTTAGGGCTGCTCTGTTGACAAGGACCTCCACTTCATTCCACCTTCAATATCCCAGGAAAGAGAAAAATGGATAAAGAAGTTGTGGTCCTTATGTACAATGGAATATCACTCAGCCATGAAATCAATGTCATAAGGCTAGTAGCAGCATGATGAGTGGATTTAGGTACGACGATTCTAAGTGAAATAAGTCACACAGAAAAGGACACTTCTCATAAGGTATCACTTATAGAGGGAATGTAAAAACCGTTACATTTGAACTGAATTACAAAACAGAACAGAGTCACACATGCAGAAAACACACTATGGCTGCTTAACGGGAAAGGTGAGGTGGGGTGATACATAAAACAAGGGTTTCAATTAGCTCAGATACAGTTCCATAAACCCAATATGTAATAGACAAGACCTACTCCTTGCTCAGAGAACTGGATTCAACACGCCCTATTCACTGCACAAGAATATATCTGACTAGTAATAATCTTAAAACCTATGTATTGATATCTCACTGTTAGTGTGTCAAGTGGGTGTAAAGCGGCATAAACACAGCAGTGAAAAGCAGCTAAACCCCATTATAAAAATAAATTACTTTTACGAACCCATGAAACAAAGACAGTGAAAGAGAGAGAAATTCTTACACAATGCGTTCAGGGGCTGTGATGCAACCTGGATTGACCATATCTAGACCCACAGCTGGATTAGACATAAGGGTGGACACTCTTGGGGCTGAGAGGTTTGGTGAGGTTGGGTGAGCAAATGCTGACCCTTTAAAGTAATACTGCGTGGTACCCATCGCATGGTTCTCAAATCGCCAGGTTCAAGGGCAAGTTCCTACATTGAAAACATGCATGAGAAAACAAAAAGATGGTACACCATGTGATGGGGAAAGGTTTCTAAAACGCACCTCATTTCTCTTCTCCTTGTGCCCGGGTTCGCCATTCCAGCCGCTTTACTAACAATCTCCCTACTTGGAGCATCAGCACATTTAACCTCCTGTTCCGTACAGGTTGCAATTTGTCCTGAGGATGAACGGGTAGACGGGGAACCAGTGAGAGACTAGCTCTTGGTGTTGGGACAGGCACAGGTCACTCTATTTTCCCATCAGGAAGAAGAATTAACCACAGGCTAATCATCGCCCCCGAAAGCAGAACAGGGCCTGAAGCCATCCTGCGCTTTTGCTGCCAGCTCCCAAAAAAGCGAGTTGTAAAATGGAGCTTCAGGGCACTGCAATTCACAAACCTGCAGAGTTATAAATGATAACTCTCGTCCACAAATATATTAAGGGAAGGCAAAGAAGAGGATTTGAAATCAAGGCAGAATTGCAAGAAACAGATTTCAGGAGGTAGATTCGAATCGCCTTTAAAGCACATGAAAAGCGGCAAAACGTTGACAATGATGCCCTTGGCCAAGAAGGGCGTATGCGTTTTTTCCTGAATATATTCAGGAAAAAACGCATACGCCCTTTTTGGTCAACCAAGCAACCTGGAAAGGCAAATCAGCGCTACAAAGAACACTCGCTACCCATCGGTCAAAAGGGCCATGCTGAAAAAAGTCTCAAAACCAGAAATGCAGGACAGGCCATGGAGAAATGGGAGCCTTGCTACACTGATGAGCGGGATGTAAATTGCCAACAGCCACTCTGGAGAAGTGTACGGTGTGTCCTGAAACATCTGAAAAACACAGCTTAGAGAGCATAGGGCACTTCCACTCATGGGGGTATAAATTGGGAAAATGAAAAATCAGCAAGACACAAGCACCCCAAAGTTTAGGGCTGCTCTGTTGACAAGGACCTCCACTTCATTCCACCTTCAATATCCCAGGAAAGAGAAAAATGGATAAAGAAGTTGTGGTCCTTATGTACAATGGAATATCACTCAGCCATGAAATCAATGTCATAAGGCTAGTAGCAGCATGATGAGTGGATTTAGGTACGACGATTCTAAGTGAAATAAGTCACACAGAAAAGGACACTTCTCATAAGGTATCACTTATAGAGGGAATGTCAAAACCGTTACACTTGAACTGAATTACAAAACAGAACAGAGTCACACATGTAGAAAACACACTATGGCTGCTTAACGGGAAAGGTGAGGTGGGGTGATACATAAAACAAGGGTTTCAAATTAGCTCAGATACCGTTCCATAAACCCAATATGTAATAGACAAGACCTACTCCTTGCTCAGAGAACTGGACTCAACACGCCCTATTCACCGCAGAAGAATATATCTGACTAGTAATAATCTTAAAACCTATGTATTGATATCTCTCTGTTAGTGTGTCAAGTGGGTGTAAAGCGGCATAAACACAGCAGTGAAAAGCAGCTAAACCCCATTATAAAAATAAATTACTTCGAAAAACCCATGAAACAAAGACAGTGAAAGAGAGAGAAATTCTTACACAATGCGTTCAGGGGCTGTGATGCAACCTGGATTGACCATATCTAGACCCACAGCTGGATGAGACATAAGGGTGGACACTCTTGGGGCTGAGAGGTTTGGTGAGGTTGGGTGAGCAAACGCAGACCCTTTAAAGTAATACTGCGTGGTACCCATCGCATGGGTCCCAAATCTCCAGGTTCAAGGGCATCTTCCTACATCGAAAACATGCATGAGAAAACAAAAAGATGGTACACCATGTGATGGGGAAAGGTTTCTAAAACGCACCTCATTTCTCTTCTCCTTGTGCCCGGGTTCGCCATTCCAGCGGCTTTACTAACAATCTCCCTACTTGGAGCATCAGCACCTTTAACCTCCTGTTCCGTACAGGTTGCAATTTGTCCTGAGGATGAACGGGTAGACGGGGAACCAGTGAGAGACTAGCTCTTGGTGTTGAGACAGGCACAGGTCACTCTATTTTCCCATCAGGAAGAAGAATTAACCACAGGCTAATCATCGCCCCCGAAAGCAGAACAGGGCCTGAAGCCATCCTGCGCTTTTGTGGCCAGCTCCCAAAAAAGCGAGTTGTAAAATGGAGCTTCAGGGCACTGCAATTCACAAACCTGCAGAGTTATAAATGATAACTCTCGTCCACAAATATATTGAGGGAAGGCAAAGAAGAGGATTTGAAATCAAGGCAGAATTGCAGGAAACAGATTTCAGGAGGTAGATTCGAATCGCCTTTAAAGCACATGAAAAGCCTCAAAACGTTGACAATGATGCCCTTGGCCAAAAAGGGCGTATGCGTTTTTTCCTGAATATATTCAGGAAAAAACGCAAACGCCCTTTTTGGCCAACCAAAGAACCTGGAAAGGCAAATCAGGGCTACAAAGAAGACTCGCTACCCATCGGTCAAAAGGGCCATGCTGAAAAAAGTCTCAAAACCAGAAATGCAGGACAGGCCATGGAGAAATGGGAGCCTTGCTACACTGATGGGCGGGATGTAAATTGCCAACAGCCACTCTGGAGAAGTGTACGGTGTGTCCTGAAACATCTAAAAAACACAGCTTAGAGAGCATAGGGCACTTCCACTCATGGGGGTATAAATTGGGAAAATGAAAAATCAGCAAGACACAAGCACCCCAAAGTTTAGGGCTGCTCTGTTGACAAGGACCTCCACTTCATTCCACCTTCAATATCCCAGGAAAGAGAAAACTGGATAAAGAAGTTGTGGTCCTTATGTACAATGGAATATCACTCAGCCATGAAATCAATGTCATAAGGCTAGTAGCAGCATGATGAGTGGATTTAGGTACGACGATTCTAAGTGAAATAAGTCACACAGAAAAGGACACTTCTCATAAGGTATCACTTATAGAGGGAATGTCAAAACCGTTACACTTGAACTGAATTACAAAACAGAACAGAGTCACACATGCAGAAATCACACTATGGCTGCTTAACGGGAAAGGTGCGGTGGGGTGATACATAAAACAAGGGTTTCAAATTAGCTCAGATACCGTTCCATAAACCCAATATGTAATAGACAAGACCTACTCCTTGCTCAGAGAACTGGACTCAACACGCCCTATTCACCGCACAAGAATATATCTGACTAGTAATAATCTTAAAACCTATGTATTGATATCTCACTGTTAGTGTGTCAAGTGGGTGTAAAGCGGCATAAACACAGCAGTGAAAAGCAGCTAAACCCCATTATAAAAATAAATTACTTCGAAAAACCCATGAAACAAAGACAGTGAAAGAGAGAGAAATTCTTACACAATGCGTTCAGGGGCTGTGATGCAACCTGGATTGACCATATCTAGACCCACAGCTGGATGAGACATAAGGGTGGACACTCTTGGGGCTGAGAGGTTTGGTGAGGTTGGGTGAGCAAACGCAGACCCTTTAAAGGAATACTGCGTGGTACCCATCGCATGGGTCCCAAATCTCCAGGTTCAAGGGCATATTCCTACATCGAAAACATGCATGAGAAAACAAAAAATGGTACACCATGTGATTGGGAAAGGTTTCTAAAACGCACCTCATTTCTCTTCTCCTTGTGCCCGGGTTCGCCATTCCAGCCGCTTTACTAACAACCTCCCTACTTGGAGCATCAGCACCTTTAACCTCCTGTTCTGTACAGGTTGCAATTTGTCCTGAGGTTGAATGGGTAGATGGGGAACCAGTGAGAGACTAGCTCTTGGTGTTGGGACAGGCACAGGTCACTCTATTTTCCCATCAGGAAGAAGAATTAACCATAGGCTCAGCCTGACCCCGGAACCAGAACAGGGCCTGAAGCCATACTGCGCTTTTGCGGCCAGCTCCCAAAAAAGCGAGTTGTAAAATGGAGCTTCAGGGCACTGCAATTCACACACCTACAGAGTTATAAATGAAAACTCTCGTCCACAAATATATTGAGGGAAGGCAAAGAAGGGGATTTGAAATCAAGGCAGAATTGCAGGAATCAGATTTCAGGAGGTAGATTCGAATCGCCTTTAAAGCACATGAAAAGCGGCAAAACGTTGACAATGATGCCCTTGGCCAAAAAGGGCGTATGCGTTTTTTCCTGAATATATTCAGGAAAAAACGCATACGCCCTTTTTCGCCAACCAAGCAACCTGGAAAGGCAAATCAGGGCTATAAAGAAGACTCGCTACCCATCGGTCAAAAGGGCCATGTGGAAAAACGTGTCAAAATCAGAAATGCAGGACAGTTCATGGAGAAATGGGAGCCTTGCTACACTGATGGGCGGGGTGTAAATTGCCAACAGCCACTCTGGAGAAGTGTACGGTGTGTCCTGAAACATCTAAAAAACACAGCTTAGAGAGCATAGGGCACTTCCACTCATGGGGGTATAAATTGGGAAAATGAAAAATCAGCAAGACACAAGCACCCCAAAGTTTAGGGCTGCTCTGTTGACAAGGACCTCCACTTCATTCCACCTTCAATATCCCAGGAAAGAGAAAAATGGATAAAGAAGTTGTGGTCCTTATGTACAATGGAATATCACTCAGCCATGAAATCAATGTCATAAGGCTAGTAGCAGCATGATGAGTGGATTTAGGTACGACGATTCTAAGTGAAATAAGTCACACAGAAAAGGACACTTCTCATAAGGTATCACTTAAGGAGGGAATGTAAAAAGCGTTACAGTTGAACTGAATTACAAAACAGAACAGAGTCACACATGCAGAAAACACACTATGGCTGCTTAACGGGAAAGGTGAGGTGGGGTGATACATAAAACAAGGGTTTCAAATTAGCTCAGATACCGTTCCATAAACCCAATATGTAATAGACAAGACCTACTCCTTGCTCAGAGAACTGGACTCAACACGCCCTATTCACCGCACAAGAATATATCTGACTAGTAATAATCTTAAAACCTATGTATTGATATCTCTCTGTTAGTGTGTCAAGTGGGTGTAAAGCGGCATAAACACAGCAGTGAAAAGCAGCTAAACCCCATTATAAAAATAAATTACTTCGAAAAACCCATGAAACAAAGACAGTGAAAGAGAGAGAAATTCTTACACAATGCGTTCAGGGGCTGTGATGCAACCTGGATTGACCATATCTAGACCCACAGCTGGATGAGACATAAGGGTGGACACTGTTGGGGCTGAGAGGTTTGGTGAGGTTGGGTGAGCAAACGCAGACCCTTTAAAGTAATACTGCGTGGTACCCATCCCATGGGACCCAAATCTCCAGGTTCAAGGGCATCTTCCTACATCGAAAACATGCATGAGAATCCCAGAAGATGGTACACCGTGTGATGGGGAAAGGTTTCTAAAACGCACCTCATTTCTCTTCTCCTTGTGCCCGGGTTCGCCATTCCAGCCGCTTTACTAACAATCTCCCTACATGGAGCATCAGCACATTTAACCTCCTGTTCCATACAGGTTGCAATTTGTCCTGAGGATGAACGGGTAGACGGGGAACCAGTGAGAGACTAGCTCTTGGTGTTGAGACAGGCACAGGTCACTCTATTTTCCCATCAGGAAGAAGAATTAACCACAGGCTAATCATCGCCCCCGAAAGCAGAACAGGGCCTGAAGCCATCCTGCGCTTTTGCGGCCAGCTCCCAAAAAAGCGAGTTGTAAAATGGAGCTTCAGGGCACTGCAATTCACAAACCTGCAGAGTTATAAATGATAACTCTCGTCCACAAATATATTGAGGGAAGGCAACGAAGAGGATTTGAAATCAAGGCAGAATTGCAGGAAACAGATTTCAGGAGGTAGATTCGAATCGCCTTTAAAGCACATGAAAAGCGGCAAAACGTTGACAATGATGCCCTTGGCCAAAAAGGGCATATGCGTTTTTTCCTGAATATATTCAGGAAAAAAGGCATACGCCCTTTTTGGTCAACCAAGCAACCTGGAAAGGCAAATCAGCGCTACAAAGAACACTCGCTACCCATCGGTCAAAAGGGCCATGCTGAAAAAAGTCTCAAAACCAGAAATGCAGGACAGGCCATGGAGAAATGGGAGCCTTGCTACACTGATGGGCGGGATGTAAATTGCCAACAGCCACTCTGGAGAAGTGTACAGTGTGTCCTGAAACATCTAAAAAACACAGCTTAGAGAGCATAGGGCACTTCCACTCATGGGGGTATAAATTGGGAAAATGAAAAATCAGCAAGACACAAGCACCCCAAAGTTTAGGGCTGCTCTGTTGACAAGGACCTCCACTTCATTCCACCTTCAATATCCCAGGAAAGAGAAAAATGGATAAAGAAGTTGTGGTCCTTATGTACAATGGAATATCACTCAGCCATGAAATCAATGTCATAAGGCTAGTAGCAGCATGATGAGTGGATTTAGGTACGACGATTCTAAGTGAAATAAGTCACACAGAAAAGGACACTTCTCATAAGGTATCACTTATAGAGGGAATGTCAAAACCGTTACACTTGAACTGAATTACAAAACAGAACAGAGTCACACATGTAGAAAACACACTATGGCTGCTTAACGGGAAAGGTGAGGTGGGGTGATACATAAAACAAGGGTTTCAAATTAGCTCAGATACCGTTCCATAAACCCAATATGTAATAGACAAGACCTACTCCTTGCTCAGAGAACTGGACTCAACACGCCCTATTCACCGCAGAAGAATATATCTGACTAGTAATAATCTTAAAACCTATGTATTGATATCTCTCTGTTAGTGTGTCAAGTGGGTGTAAAGCGGCATAAACACAGCAGTGAAAAGCAGCTAAACCCCATTATAAAAATAAATTACTTCGAAAAACCCATGAAACAAAGACAGTGAAAGAGAGAGAAATTCTTACACAATGCGTTCAGGGGCTGTGATGCAACCTGGATTGACCATATCTAGACCCACAGCTGGATGAGACATAAGGGTGGACACTCTTGGGGCTGAGAGGTTTGGTGAGGTTGGGTGAGCAAACGCAGACCCTTTAAAGTAATACTGCGTGGTACCCATCGCATGGGTCCCAAATCTCCAGGTTCAAGGGCATCTTCCTACATCGAAAACATGCATGAGAAAACAAAAAGATGGTACACCATGTGATGGGGAAAGGTTTCTAAAACGCACCTCATTTCTCTTCTCCTTGTGCCCGGGTTCGCCATTCCAGCGGCTTTACTAACAATCTCCCTACTTGGAGCATCAGCACCTTTAACCTCCTGTTCCGTACAGGTTGCAATTTGTCCTGAGGATGAACGGGTAGACGGGGAACCAGTGAGAGACTAGCTCTTGGTGTTGAGACAGGCACAGGTCACTCTATTTTCCCATCAGGAAGAAGAATTAACCACAGGCTAATCATCGCCCCCGAAAGCAGAACAGGGCCTGAAGCCATCCTGCGCTTTTGTGGCCAGCTCCCAAAAAAGCGAGTTGTAAAATGGAGCTTCAGGGCACTGCAATTCACAAACCTGCAGAGTTATAAATGATAACTCTCGTCCACAAATATATTGAGGGAAGGCAAAGAAGAGGATTTGAAATCAAGGCAGAATTGCAGGAAACAGATTTCAGGAGGTAGATTCGAATCGCCTTTAAAGCACATGAAAAGCCTCAAAACGTTGACAATGATGCCCTTGGCCAAAAAGGGCGTATGCGTTTTTTCCTGAATATATTCAGGAAAAAACGCAAACGCCCTTTTTGGCCAACCAAAGAACCTGGAAAGGCAAATCAGGGCTACAAAGAAGACTCGCTACCCATCGGTCAAAAGGGCCATGCTGAAAAAAGTCTCAAAACCAGAAATGCAGGACAGGCCATGGAGAAATGGGAGCCTTGCTACACTGATGGGCGGGATGTAAATTGCCAACAGCCACTCTGGAGAAGTGTACGGTGTGTCCTGAAACATCTAAAAAACACAGCTTAGAGAGCATAGGGCACTTCCACTCATGGGGGTATAAATTGGGAAAATGAAAAATCAGCAAGACACAAGCACCCCAAAGTTTAGGGCTGCTCTGTTGACAAGGACCTCCACTTCATTCCACCTTCAATATCCCAGGAAAGAGAAAACTGGATAAAGAAGTTGTGGTCCTTATGTACAATGGAATATCACTCAGCCATGAAATCAATGTCATAAGGCTAGTAGCAGCATGATGAGTGGATTTAGGTACGACGATTCTAAGTGAAATAAGTCACACAGAAAAGGACACTTCTCATAAGGTATCACTTATAGAGGGAATGTCAAAACCGTTACACTTGAACTGAATTACAAAACAGAACAGAGTCACACATGCAGAAATCACACTATGGCTGCTTAACGGGAAAGGTGCGGTGGGGTGATACATAAAACAAGGGTTTCAAATTAGCTCAGATACCGTTCCATAAACCCAATATGTAATAGACAAGACCTACTCCTTGCTCAGAGAACTGGACTCAACACGCCCTATTCACCGCACAAGAATATATCTGACTAGTAATAATCTTAAAACCTATGTATTGATATCTCACTGTTAGTGTGTCAAGTGGGTGTAAAGCGGCATAAACACAGCAGTGAAAAGCAGCTAAACCCCATTATAAAAATAAATTACTTCGAAAAACCCATGAAACAAAGACAGTGAAAGAGAGAGAAATTCTTACACAATGCGTTCAGGGGCTGTGATGCAACCTGGATTGACCATATCTAGACCCACAGCTGGATGAGACATAAGGGTGGACACTCTTGGGGCTGAGAGGTTTGGTGAGGTTGGGTGAGCAAACGCAGACCCTTTAAAGGAATACTGCGTGGTACCCATCGCATGGGTCCCAAATCTCCAGGTTCAAGGGCATATTCCTACATCGAAAACATGCATGAGAAAACAAAAAATGGTACACCATGTGATTGGGAAAGGTTTCTAAAACGCACCTCATTTCTCTTCTCCTTGTGCCCGGGTTCGCCATTCCAGCCGCTTTACTAACAACCTCCCTACTTGGAGCATCAGCACCTTTAACCTCCTGTTCTGTACAGGTTGCAATTTGTCCTGAGGTTGAATGGGTAGATGGGGAACCAGTGAGAGACTAGCTCTTGGTGTTGGGACAGGCACAGGTCACTCTATTTTCCCATCAGGAAGAAGAATTAACCATAGGCTCAGCCTGACCCCGGAACCAGAACAGGGCCTGAAGCCATACTGCGCTTTTGCGGCCAGCTCCCAAAAAAGCGAGTTGTAAAATGGAGCTTCAGGGCACTGCAATTCACACACCTACAGAGTTATAAATGAAAACTCTCGTCCACAAATATATTGAGGGAAGGCAAAGAAGGGGATTTGAAATCAAGGCAGAATTGCAGGAATCAGATTTCAGGAGGTAGATTCGAATCGCCTTTAAAGCACATGAAAAGCGGCAAAACGTTGACAATGATGCCCTTGGCCAAAAAGGGCGTATGCGTTTTTTCCTGAATATATTCAGGAAAAAACGCATACGCCCTTTTTCGCCAACCAAGCAACCTGGAAAGGCAAATCAGGGCTATAAAGAAGACTCGCTACCCATCGGTCAAAAGGGCCATGTGGAAAAACGTGTCAAAATCAGAAATGCAGGACAGTTCATGGAGAAATGGGAGCCTTGCTACACTGATGGGCGGGGTGTAAATTGCCAACAGCCACTCTGGAGAAGTGTACGGTGTGTCCTGAAACATCTAAAAAACACAGCTTAGAGAGCATAGGGCACTTCCACTCATGGGGGTATAAATTGGGAAAATGAAAAATCAGCAAGACACAAGCACCCCAAAGTTTAGGGCTGCTCTGTTGACAAGGACCTCCACTTCATTCCACCTTCAATATCCCAGGAAAGAGAAAAATGGATAAAGAAGTTGTGGTCCTTATGTACAATGGAATATCACTCAGCCATGAAATCAATGTCATAAGGCTAGTAGCAGCATGATGAGTGGATTTAGGTACGACGATTCTAAGTGAAATAAGTCACACAGAAAAGGACACTTCTCATAAGGTATCACTTAAGGAGGGAATGTAAAAAGCGTTACAGTTGAACTGAATTACAAAACAGAACAGAGTCACACATGCAGAAAACACACTATGGCTGCTTAACGGGAAAGGTGAGGTGGGGTGATACATAAAACAAGGGTTTCAAATTAGCTCAGATACCGTTCCATAAACCCAATATGTAATAGACAAGACCTACTCCTTGCTCAGAGAACTGGACTCAACACGCCCTATTCACCGCACAAGAATATATCTGACTAGTAATAATCTTAAAACCTATGTATTGATATCTCTCTGTTAGTGTGTCAAGTGGGTGTAAAGCGGCATAAACACAGCAGTGAAAAGCAGCTAAACCCCATTATAAAAATAAATTACTTCGAAAAACCCATGAAACAAAGACAGTGAAAGAGAGAGAAATTCTTACACAATGCGTTCAGGGGCTGTGATGCAACCTGGATTGACCATATCTAGACCCACAGCTGGATGAGACATAAGGGTGGACACTGTTGGGGCTGAGAGGTTTGGTGAGGTTGGGTGAGCAAACGCAGACCCTTTAAAGTAATACTGCGTGGTACCCATCCCATGGGACCCAAATCTCCAGGTTCAAGGGCATCTTCCTACATCGAAAACATGCATGAGAATCCCAGAAGATGGTACACCGTGTGATGGGGAAAGGTTTCTAAAACGCACCTCATTTCTCTTCTCCTTGTGCCCGGGTTCGCCATTCCAGCCGCTTTACTAACAATCTCCCTACATGGAGCATCAGCACATTTAACCTCCTGTTCCATACAGGTTGCAATTTGTCCTGAGGATGAACGGGTAGACGGGGAACCAGTGAGAGACTAGCTCTTGGTGTTGAGACAGGCACAGGTCACTCTATTTTCCCATCAGGAAGAAGAATTAACCACAGGCTAATCATCGCCCCCGAAAGCAGAACAGGGCCTGAAGCCATCCTGCGCTTTTGCGGCCAGCTCCCAAAAAAGCGAGTTGTAAAATGGAGCTTCAGGGCACTGCAATTCACAAACCTGCAGAGTTATAAATGATAACTCTCGTCCACAAATATATTGAGGGAAGGCAACGAAGAGGATTTGAAATCAAGGCAGAATTGCAGGAAACAGATTTCAGGAGGTAGATTCGAATCGCCTTTAAAGCACATGAAAAGCGGCAAAACGTTGACAATGATGCCCTTGGCCAAAAAGGGCATATGCGTTTTTTCCTGAATATATTCAGGAAAAAAGGCATACGCCCTTTTTGGTCAACCAAGCAACCTGGAAAGGCAAATCAGCGCTACAAAGAACACTCGCTACCCATCGGTCAAAAGGGCCATGCTGAAAAAAGTCTCAAAACCAGAAATGCAGGACAGGCCATGGAGAAATGGGAGCCTTGCTACACTGATGGGCGGGATGTAAATTGCCAACAGCCACTCTGGAGAAGTGTACAGTGTGTCCTGAAACATCTAAAAAACACAGCTTAGAGAGCATAGGGCACTTCCACTCATGGGGGTATAAATTGGGAAAATGAAAAATCAGCAAGACACAAGCACCCCAAAGTTTAGGGCTGCTCTGTTGACAAGGACCTCCACTTCATTCCACCTTCAATATCCCAGGAAAGAGAAAAATGGATAAAGAAGTTGTGGTCCTTATGTACAATGGAATATCACTCAGCCATGAAATCAATGTCATAAGGCTAGTAGCAGCATGATGAGTGGATTTAGGTACGACGATTCTAAGTGAAATAAGTCACACAGAAAAGGACACTTCTCATAAGGTATCACTTATAGTGGGAATGTCAAAACCGTTACACTTGAACTGAATTACAAAACAGAACAGAGTCACACATGCAGAAAACACACTATGGCTGCTTAACGGGAAAGGTGAGGTGGGGTGATACATAAAACAAGGGTTTCAAATTAGCTCAGATACCGTTCCATAAACCCAATATGTAATAGACAAGACCTACTCCTTGCTCAGAGAACTGGACTCAACACGCCCTATTCACCGCACAAGAATATATCTGACTAGTAATAATCTTAAAACCTATGTATTGATATCTCTCTGTTAGTGTGTCAGGTGGGTGTAAAGCGGCATAAACACAGCAGTGAAAAGCAGCTAAACCCCATTATAAAAAGAAATTACTTCGAAAAACCCATGAAACAAAGACAGTGAAAGAGAGAGAAATTCTTACACAATGCGTTCAGGGGCTGTGATGCAACCTGGATTGACCATATCTAGACCCACAGCTGGATGAGACATAAGGGTGGACACTCTTGGGGCTGAGAGGTTTGGTGAGGTTGGGTGAGCAAACGCAGACCCTTTAAAGTAATACTGCGTGGTACCCATCTCATGGTTCTCAAATCGCCAGGTTCAAGGGCAAGTTCCTACATTGAAAACATGCATGAGAAAACAAAAAGATGGTACACCATGTGATGGGGAAAGGTTTCTAAAACGCACCTCACTTCTCTTCTCCTTGTGCCCGGGTTCGCCATTCCAGCCGCTTTACTAACAATCTCCCTACTTGGAGCATCAGCACATTTAACCTCCTGTTCCGTACAGGTTGCAATTTGTCCTGAGGATGAACGGGTAGACGGGGAACCAGTGAGAGACTAGCTCTTGGTGTTGGGACAGGCACAGGTCACTCTATTTTCCCATCAGGAAGAAGAATTAACCACAGGCTAATCATCGCCCCCGAAAGCAGAACAGGGCCTGAAGCCATCCTGCGCTTTTGCGGCCAGCTCCCAAAAAAGCGAGTTGTAAAATGGAGCTTCAGGGCACTGCAATTCACAAACCTGCAGAGTTATAAATGATAACTCTCGTCCACAAATATATTGAGGGAAGGCAACGAAGAGGATCTGAAAGCAAGGCAGAATTGCAGGAAACAGATTTCAGGAGGTCGATTCGAATCGCCTTTAAAGCACATGAAAAGCGGCAAAACGTCGACAATGATGCCCTTGGCCAAAAAGGGCGTATGCGTTTTTTCCTGAATATATTCAGGAAAAAACGCATACGCCCTTTTCGGCCAACCAAGCAACCTGGAAAGGCAAATCAGCGCTACAAAGAAGTCTCGCTTCCCATCAGTCAAAAGGGCCATGCGGAAAAAAGTGTCAAAACCAGAAATGCAGAACAGGCCATGGAGAAATGGGAGCCTTGCTACGCTGATGGGCGGGATGTAAATTGCCAACAGCCACTCTGGAGAAGTGTACGGTGTGTCCTGAAACATCGAAAAAACACAGCTTAGAGCGCATAGGGCACTTCCACTCATGGGCGTATAAATTGGGAAAACTAAAAATCAGCAAGACAAAGGCACCCCAAAGTTTGGGGCTGCTCTGTTGACAAGAACCTCCACTTCGTGACACCTTAAATATCCCAGGAAAGAGAAAAATGGATAAAGAAGTGGTGGTCCTTATGTACAATGGAATATCACTCAGCCATGAAATCAATGTCATAAGGCTAGTAGCAGCATGATGAGTGGCTTTAGCTACGACGATTCTAAGTGAAATAAGTCATACAGAAAAACACACTTATTATAAGCTATCACTTATAGAGGGAATGTAAAAACCGCTACACTTGAACTGAATTACAAAACAGAACAGAGTCACACGTTTAGAAAACACATTATGGCTGCTTAACGGGAAAGGTGGGGTGGGGTGATGCATAAAACAAGGGTTTCAAATGAGCTCAGATACCGTTCCATAAACCCAATATGTAATAGAAAGACCTACTCCTTGCTCAGTGAACTGGACTCAACACCCCCTATTCACCGCACAAGAATATATCTGACTAGTAAGAATCTTAAAACCTATGTATTGATATCTCTCTGGAAGTGAGTCAAGTGGCTGTAAAGCGGCAGAAACACAGCCGTGAAAAGCAGCTAAACCCCATTATAAAAATAAATTCCTTTTAAAAACCCGTGAAACAAAGACAGTGAAAGAGAGAGAAATTCTTACAAAATTCGTTCAGGGGCTGTGACGCAACCTGGATTGACCATATCTAGACCCACAGCTGGAGGAGACATAAGGGTGGACACTCTCGGGGCTGAGAGGTTTGGTGAGGTTGGGGGAGCAAACGCAGAGCCTTTAAAGTAATACTGCCTGTTACCCATTCCATGGGTCCCAAATCTCCAGGTTCAAGGGCATCTTCCTACCTCGAAAACATGCATGAGAAACCCAGAAGGTGGTACACCGTGTGATCGGGAAAGGTTTCTAAAACGCACCTCATTTCTCATCTCCTTGTGCTCGGGTTCGCCATTCCAGCCGCTTTACTAGCAATCTCCCTCCTTGGAGAATCAGCACCTTTAACCTCCCGTTCCGTACAGCTTGCAATTTGTCCTGAGGATGAACGGGAAGAGGGGGAGCCAATGAGAGACTAGCTCTAGGTGTTGGGACAGGCACAGGTCACTCTATTTTCCCATCAGGAAGAAGAATTAACCACAGGCTCAGCCTGCCGCCCAGAAGCAGAATAGGGCCTGAGGCAATCCTGCGCTTTTGCGGCCAGCTCCCAAAAAAGCGAGTTGAAAAATGGACCTCAGGGGCACTGCAATTCACAAACCTGCAGAGTTATAAATGATAACTCTCGTCCACAAATATATTGAGGGAAGGCAACGAAGAGGATCTGAAAGCAAGGCAGAATTGCAGGAAACAGATTTCAGGAGGTCGATTCGAATCGCCTTTAAAGCACATGAAAAGCGGCAAAACGTCGACAATGATGCCCTTGGCCAAAAAGGGCGTATGCGTTTTTTCCTGAATATATTCAGGAAAAAACGCATACGCCCTTTTTGGCCAACCAAGCAACCTGGAAAGGCAAATCAGCGCTACAAAGAAGTCTCGCTTCCCATCGGTCAAAAGGGCCATGCGGAAAAAAGTGTCAAAACCAGAAATGCAGAACAGGCCATGGAGAAATGGGAGCCTTGCTACGCTGATGGGCGGGATGTAAATTGCCAACAGCCACTCTGGAGAAGTGTACGGTGTGTCCTGAAACATCGAAAAAACACAGCTTAGAGCGCATAGGGCACTTCCACTCATGGGCGTATAAATTGGGAAAACTAAAAATCAGCAAGACACAGGCACCCGAAAGTTTAGGGCTGCTCTGTTGACAAGAACCTCCACTTCGTGACACCTTAAATATCCCAGGAAAGAGAAAAATGGATAAAGAAGTGGTGGTCCTTATGTACAATGGAATATCCCTCAGCCATGAAATCAATGTCATAAGGCTAGTAGCAGCATGATGAGTGGCTTTAGCTACAACGATTCTAAGTGAAATAAGTCACACAGAAAAAGACACTTATCATAAGCTATCACTTATAGAGGGAATGTAAAAACCGCTACACTTGAACTGAATTACAAAACAGAACAGAGTCACACGTTTAGAAAACACATTATGGCTGCTTAACGGGAAAGGTGGGGTGGGGTGATGCATAAAACAAGGGTTTCAAATGAGCTCAGATACCGTTCCATAAACCCAATATGTAATAGAAAGACCTACTCCTTGCTCAGTGAACTGGACTCAACACCCCCTATTCACCGCACAAGAATATATCTGACTAGTAAGAATCTTAAAACCTATGTATTGATATCTCTCTGGAAGTGAGTCAAGTGGCTGTAAAGCGGCAGAAACACAGCCGTGAAAAGCAGCTAAACCCCATTATAAAAATAAATTCCTTTTAAAAACCCGTGAAACAAAGACAGTGAAAGAGAGAGAAATTCTTACAAAATTCGTTCAGGGGCTGTGACGCAACCTGGATTGACCATATCTAGACCCACAGCTGGAGGAGACATAAGGGTGGACACTCTCGGGGCTGAGAGGTTTGGTGAGGTTGGGGGAGCAAACGCAGAGCCTTTAAAGTAATACTGCCTGTTAGCCATCCCATGGGTCCCAAATCTCCAGGTTCAAGGGCATCTTCCTACCTCGAAAACATGCATGAGAAACCCAGAAGGTGGTACACCGTGTGATCGGGAAAGGTTTCTAAAACGCACCTCATTTCTCATCTCCTTGTGCTCGGGTTCGCCATTCCAGCCGCTTTACTAGCAATCTCCCTCCTTGGAGAATCAGCACCTTTAACCTCCCGTTCCGTACAGCTTGCAATTTGTCCTGAGGATGAACGGGAAGAGGGGGAGCCAATGAGAGACTAGCTCTAGGTGTTGGGACAGGCACAGGTCACTCTATTTTCCCATCAGGAAGAAGAATTAACCACAGGCTCAGCCTGCCGCCCGGAAGCAGAATAGGGCCTGAGGCAATCCTGCGCTTTTGTGGCCAGCTCCCAAAAAAGCGAGTTGAAAAATGGAGCTCAGGGGCACTGCAATTCACAAACATGCAGAGTTATAAATGATAACTCTCGTCCACAAATATATTGAGGGAAGGCAACGAAGAGGATCTGAAAGCAAGGCAGAATTGCAGGAAACAGATTTCAGGAGGTCGATTCGAATCGCCTTTAAAGCACATGAAAAGCGGCAAAACGTCGACAATGATGCCCTTGGCCAAAAAGGGCGTATGCGTTTTTTCCTGAATATATTCAGGAAAAAACGCATACGCCCTTTTTGGCCAACCAAGCAACCTGGAAAGGCAAATCAGCGCTACAAAGAAGTCTCGCTTCCCATCGGTCAAAAGGGCCATGCGGAAAAAAGTGTCAAAACCAGAAATGCAGAACAGGCCATGGAGAAATGGGAGCCTTGCTACGCTGATGGGCGGGATGTAAATTGCCAACAGCCACTCTGGAGAAGTGTACGGTGTGTCCTGAAACATCGAAAAAGCACAGCTTAGAGCGCATAGGGCACTTCCACTCATGGGCGTATAAATTGGGAAAACTAAAAATCAGCAAGACACAGGCAACCCAAAGTTTGGGGCTGCTCTGTTGACAAGAACCTCCAATTCGTGACACCTTAAATATCCCAGGAAAGACAAAAATGGATAAAGAAGTGGTGGTCCTTATGTACAATGGAATATCACTCAGCCATGAAATCAATGTCATAAGGCTAGTAGCACCATGATGAGTGGTTTTAGCTATGACGATTCTAAGTGAAATAAGTCACACAGAAAAAGACACTTATCATAAGCTATCACTTATAGAGGGAATGTAAAAACCGCTACACTTGAACTGAATTACCAAACAGAACAGAGTCACACGTTTAGAAAACACACTATGGCTGCTTAACGGGAAAGGTGGGGTGGGGTGATGCATAAAACAAGGGTTTCAAATGAGCTCAGATACCGTTCCATAAACCCAATATGTAATAGAAAGACCTACTCCTTGCTCAGTGAAGTGGACTCAACACCCCCTATTCACCGCACAAGAATATATCTGACTAGTAAGAATCTTAAAACCTATGTATTGATATCTCTCTGGAAGTGAGTCAAGTGGGTGTAAAGCGGCAGAAACACAGCCGTTAAAAGCAGCTAAACCCCATTATAAAAATAAATTACTTTTAAAAACCCGTGAAACAAAGACAGTGAAAGAGAGAGAAATTCTTACAAAATTCGTTCAGGGGCTGTGACGCAACCTGGATTGACCATATCTAGACCCACAGCTGGAGGAGACATAAGGGTGGACACTCTCGGGGCTGAGAGGTTTGGTGAGGTTGGGGGAGCAAACGCAGAGCCTTTAAAGTAATACTGCCTGTTAGCCATCCCATGGGTCCCAAATCTCCAGGTTCAAGGGCATCTTCCTACCTCGAAAACATGCATGAGAAACCCAGAAGGTGGTACACCGTGTGATCGGGAAAGGTTTCTAAAACGCACCTCATTTCTCATCTCCTTGTGCTCGGGTTCGCCATTCCAGCCGCTTTACTAGCAATCTCCCTCCTTGGAGAATCAGCACCTTTAACCTCCCGTTCCGTACAGCTTGCAATTTGTCCTGAGGATGAACGGGAAGAGGGGGAGCCAATGAGAGACTAGCTCTAGGTGTTGGGACAGGCACAGGTCACTCTATTTTCCCATCAGGAAGAAGAATTAACCACAGGCTCAGCCTGCCGCCGGGAACCAGAATAGGGCCTGAGGCGATCCTGCGCTTTTGCGGCCAGCTCCCAAAAAAGCGAGTTGAAAAATGGAGCTCAGGGGCACTGCAATTCACAAACCTGCAGAGTTATAAATGATAACTCTCGTCCACAAATATATTGAGGGAAGGCAACGAAGAGGATCTGAAAGCAAGGCAGAATTGCAGGAAACAGATTTCAGGAGGTCGATTCGAATCGCCTTTAAAGCACATGAAAAGCGGCAAAACGTCGACAATGATGCCCTTGGCCAAAAAGGGCGTATGCGTTTTTTCCTGAATATATTCAGGAAAAAACGCATACGCCCTTTTTGGCCAACCAAGCAACCTGGAAAGGCAAATCAGCGCTACAAAGAAGTCTCGCTTCCCATCGGTCAAAAGGGCCATGCGGAAAAAAGTGTCAAAACCAGAAATGCAGAACAGGCCATGGAGAAATGGGAGCCTTGCTACGCTGATGGGCGGGATGTAAATTGCCAACAGCCACTCTGGAGAAGTGTACGGTGTGTCCTGAAACATCGAAAAAACACAGCTTAGAGCGCATAGGGCACTTCCACTCATGGGCGTATAAATTGGGAAAACTAAAAATCAGCAAGACAAAGGCACCCCAAAGTTTGGGGCTGCTCTGTTGACAAGAACCTCCACTTCGTGACACCTTAAATATCCCAGGAAAGAGAAAAATGGATAAAGAAGTGGTGGTCCTTATGTACAATGGAATATCACTCAGCCATGAAATCAATGTCATAAGGCTAGTAGCAGCATGATGAGTGGCTTTAGCTACGACGATTCTAAGTGAAATAAGTCATACAGAAAAACACACTTATTATAAGCTATCACTTATAGAGGGAATGTAAAAACCGCTACACTTGAACTGAATTACAAAACAGAACAGAGTCACACGTTTAGAAAACACATTATGGCTGCTTAACGGGAAAGGTGGGGTGGGGTGATGCATAAAACAAGGGTTTCAAATGAGCTCAGATACCGTTCCATAAACCCAATATGTAATAGAAAGACCTACTCCTTGCTCAGTGAACTGGACTCAACACCCCCTATTCACCGCACAAGAATATATCTGACTAGTAAGAATCTTAAAACCTATGTATTGATATCTCTCTGGAAGTGAGTCAAGTGGCTGTAAAGCGGCAGAAACACAGCCGTGAAAAGCAGCTAAACCCCATTATAAAAATAAATTCCTTTTAAAAACCCGTGAAACAAAGACAGTGAAAGAGAGAGAAATTCTTACAAAATTCGTTCAGGGGCTGTGACGCAACCTGGATTGACCATATCTAGACCCACAGCTGGAGGAGACATAAGGGTGGACACTCTCGGGGCTGAGAGGTTTGGTGAGGTTGGGGGAGCAAACGCAGAGCCTTTAAAGTAATACTGCCTGTTACCCATCCCATGGGTCCCAAATCTCCAGGTTCAAGGGCATCTTCCTACCTCGAAAACATGCATGAGAAACCCAGAAGGTGGTACACCGTGTGATCGGGAAAGGTTTCTAAAACGCACCTCATTTCTCATCTCCTTGTGCTCGGGTTCGCCATTCCAGCCGCTTTACTAGCAATCTCCCTCCTTGGAGAATCAGCACCTTTAACCTCCCGTTCCGTACAGCTTGCAATTTGTCCTGAGGATGAACGGGAAGAGGGGGAGCCAATGAGAGACTAGCTCTAGGTGTTGGGACAGGCACAGGTCACTCTATTTTCCCATCAGGAAGAAGAATTAACCACAGGCTCAGCCTGCCGCCAGGAAGCAGAATAGGGCCTGAGGCAATCCTGCGCTTTTGCGGCCAGCTCCCAAAAAAGCGAGTTGAAAAATGGAGCTCAGGGGCACTGCAATTCACAAACCTGCAGAGTTATAAATGATAACTCTCGTCCACAAATATATTGAGGGAAGGCAACGAAGAGGATCTGAAAGCAAGGCAGAATTGCAGGAAACAGATTTCAGGAGGTCGATTCGAATCGCCTTTAAAGCACATGAAAAGCGGCAAAACGTCGACAATGATGCCCTTGGCCAAAAAGGGCGTATGCGTTTTTTCCTGAATATATTCAGGAAAAAACGCATACGCCCTTTTCGGCCAACCAAGCAACCTGGAAAGGCAAATCAGCGCTACAAAGAAGTCTCGCTTCCCATCAGTCAAAAGGGCCATGCGGAAAAAAGTGTCAAAACCAGAAATGCAGAACAGGCCATGGAGAAATGGGAGCCTTGCTACGCTGATGGGCGGGATGTAAATTGCCAACAGCCACTCTGGAGAAGTGTACGGTGTGTCCTGAAACATCGAAAAAACACAGCTTAGAGCGCATAGGGCACTTCCACTCATGGGCGTATAAATTGGGAAAACTAAAAATCAGCAAGACAAAGGCACCCCAAAGTTTGGGGCTGCTCTGTTGACAAGAACCTCCACTTCGTGACACCTTAAATATCCCAGGAAAGAGAAAAATGGATAAAGAAGTGGTGGTCCTTATGTACAATGGAATATCACTCAGCCATGAAATCAATGTCATAAGGCTAGTAGCAGCATGATGAGTGGCTTTAGCTACGACGATTCTAAGTGAAATAAGTCATACAGAAAAACACACTTATTATAAGCTATCACTTATAGAGGGAATGTAAAAACCGCTACACTTGAACTGAATTACAAAACAGAACAGAGTCACACGTTTAGAAAACACATTATGGCTGCTTAACGGGAAAGGTGGGGTGGGGTGATGCATAAAACAAGGGTTTCAAATGAGCTCAGATACCGTTCCATAAACCCAATATGTAATAGAAAGACCTACTCCTTGCTCAGTGAACTGGACTCAACACCCCCTATTCACCGCACAAGAATATATCTGACTAGTAAGAATCTTAAAACCTATGTATTGATATCTCTCTGGAAGTGAGTCAAGTGGCTGTAAAGCGGCAGAAACACAGCCGTGAAAAGCAGCTAAACCCCATTATAAAAATAAATTCCTTTTAAAAACCCGTGAAACAAAGACAGTGAAAGAGAGAGAAATTCTTACAAAATTCGTTCAGGGGCTGTGACGCAACCTGGATTGACCATATCTAGACCCACAGCTGGAGGAGACATAAGGGTGGACACTCTCGGGGCTGAGAGGTTTGGTGAGGTTGGGGGAGCAAACGCAGAGCCTTTAAAGTAATACTGCCTGTTACCCATTCCATGGGTCCCAAATCTCCAGGTTCAAGGGCATCTTCCTACCTCGAAAACATGCATGAGAAACCCAGAAGGTGGTACACCGTGTGATCGGGAAAGGTTTCTAAAACGCACCTCATTTCTCATCTCCTTGTGCTCGGGTTCGCCATTCCAGCCGCTTTACTAGCAATCTCCCTCCTTGGAGAATCAGCACCTTTAACCTCCCGTTCCGTACAGCTTGCAATTTGTCCTGAGGATGAACGGGAAGAGGGGGAGCCAATGAGAGACTAGCTCTAGGTGTTGGGACAGGCACAGGTCACTCTATTTTCCCATCAGGAAGAAGAATTAACCACAGGCTCAGCCTGCCGCCCAGAAGCAGAATAGGGCCTGAGGCAATCCTGCGCTTTTGCGGCCAGCTCCCAAAAAAGCGAGTTGAAAAATGGACCTCAGGGGCACTGCAATTCACAAACCTGCAGAGTTATAAATGATAACTCTCGTCCACAAATATATTGAGGGAAGGCAACGAAGAGGATCTGAAAGCAAGGCAGAATTGCAGGAAACAGATTTCAGGAGGTCGATTCGAATCGCCTTTAAAGCACATGAAAAGCGGCAAAACGTCGACAATGATGCCCTTGGCCAAAAAGGGCGTATGCGTTTTTTCCTGAATATATTCAGGAAAAAACGCATACGCCCTTTTTGGCCAACCAAGCAACCTGGAAAGGCAAATCAGCGCTACAAAGAAGTCTCGCTTCCCATCGGTCAAAAGGGCCATGCGGAAAAAAGTGTCAAAACCAGAAATGCAGAACAGGCCATGGAGAAATGGGAGCCTTGCTACGCTGATGGGCGGGATGTAAATTGCCAACAGCCACTCTGGAGAAGTGTACGGTGTGTCCTGAAACATCGAAAAAACACAGCTTAGAGCGCATAGGGCACTTCCACTCATGGGCGTATAAATTGGGAAAACAAAAAATCAGCAAGACACAGGCACCCGAAAGTTTAGGGCTGCTCTGTTGACAAGAACCTCCACTTCGTGACACCTTAAATATCCCAGGAAAGAGAAAAATGGATAAAGAAGTGGTGGTCCTTATGTACAATGGAATATCCCTCAGCCATGAAATCAATGTCATAAGGCTAGTAGCAGCATGATGAGTGGCTTTAGCTACAACGATTCTAAGTGAAATAAGTCACACAGAAAAAGACACTTATCATAAGCTATCACTTATAGAGGGAATGTAAAAACCGCTACACTTGAACTGAATTACAAAACAGAACAGAGTCACACGTTTAGAAAACACATTATGGCTGCTTAACGGGAAAGGTGGGGTGGGGTGATGCATAAAACAAGGGTTTCAAATGAGCTCAGATACCGTTCCATAAACCCAATATGTAATAGAAAGACCTACTCCTTGCTCAGTGAACTGGACTCAACACCCCCTATTCACCGCACAAGAATATATCTGACTAGTAAGAATCTTAAAACCTATGTATTGATATCTCTCTGGAAGTGAGTCAAGTGGCTGTAAAGCGGCAGAAACACAGCCGTGAAAAGCAGCTAAACCCCATTATAAAAATAAATTCCTTTTAAAAACCCGTGAAACAAAGACAGTGAAAGAGAGAGAAATTCTTACAAAATTCGTTCAGGGGCTGTGACGCAACCTGGATTGACCATATCTAGACCCACAGCTGGAGGAGACATAAGGGTGGACACTCTCGGGGCTGAGAGGTTTGGTGAGGTTGGGGGAGCAAACGCAGAGCCTTTAAAGTAATACTGCCTGTTAGCCATCCCATGGGTCCCAAATCTCCAGGTTCAAGGGCATCTTCCTACCTCGAAAACATGCATGAGAAACCCAGAAGGTGGTACACCGTGTGATCGGGAAAGGTTTCTAAAACGCACCTCATTTCTCATCTCCTTGTGCTCGGGTTTGCCATTCCAGCCGCTTTACTAGCAATCTCCCTCCTTGGAGAATCAGCACCTTTAACCTCCCGTTCCGTACAGCTTGCAATTTGTCCTGAGGATGAACGGGAAGAGGGGGAGCCAATGAGAGACTAGCTCTAGGTGTTGGGACAGGCACAGGTCACTCTATTTTCCCATCAGGAAGAAGAATTAACCACAGGCTCAGCCTGCCGCCCGGAAGCAGAATAGGGCCTGAGGCAATCCTGCGCTTTTGTGGCCAGCTCCCAAAAAAGCGAGTTGAAAAATGGAGCTCAGGGGCACTGCAATTCACAAACATGCAGAGTTATAAATGATAACTCTCGTCCACAAATATATTGAGGGAAGGCAACGAAGAGGATCTGAAAGCAAGGCAGAATTGCAGGAAACAGATTTCAGGAGGTCGATTCGAATCGCCTTTAAAGCACATGAAAAGCGGCAAAACGTCGACAATGATGCCCTTGGCCACAAAGGGCGTATGCGTTTTTTCCTGAATATATTCAGGAAAAAACGCATACGCCCTTTTTGGCCAACCAAGCAACCTGGAAAGGCAAATCAGCGCTACAAAGAAGTCTCGCTTCCCATCGGTCAAAAGGGCCATGCGGAAAAAAGTGTCAAAACCAGAAATGCAGAACAGGCCATGGAGAAATGGGAGCCTTGCTACGCTGATGGGCGGGATGTAAATTGCCAACAGCCACTCTGGAGAAGTGTACGGTGTGTCCTGAAACATCGAAAAAGCACAGCTTAGAGCGCATAGGGCACTTCCACTCATGGGCGTATAAATTGGGAAAACTAAAAATCAGCAAGACACAGGCAACCCAAAGTTTGGGGCTGCTCTGTTGACAAGAACCTCCAATTCGTGACACCTTAAATATCCCAGGAAAGACAAAAATGGATAAAGAAGTGGTGGTCCTTATGTACAATGGAATATCACTCAGCCATGAAATCAATGTCATAAGGCTAGTAGCACCATGATGAGTGGTTTTAGCTATGACGATTCTAAGTGAAATAAGTCACACAGAAAAAGACACTTATCATAAGCTATCACTTATAGAGGGAATGTAAAAACCGCTACACTTGAACTGAATTACCAAACAGAACAGAGTCACACGTTTAGAAAACACACTATGGCTGCTTAATGGGAAAGGTGGGGTGGGGTGATGCGTAAAACAAGGGTTTCAAATGAGCTCAGATACCGTTCCATAAACCCAATATGTAATAGAAAGACCTACTCCTTGCTCAGTGAAGTGGACTCAACACCCCCTATTCACCGCACAAGAATATATCTGACTAGTAAGAATCTTAAAACCTATGTATTGATATCTCTCTGGAAGTGAGTCAAGTGGGTGTAAAGCGGCAGAAACACAGCCGTGAAAAGCAGCTAAACCCCATTATAAAAATAAATTACTTTTAAAAACCCGTGAAACAAAGACAGTGAAAGAGAGAGAAATTCTTACAAAATTCGTTCAGGGGCTGTGATGCAACTTGGATTGACCATATCTAGACCCACAGCTGGATGAGACATAAGGGTGGACATTCTCGGGGCTGAGAGGTTTGGTTAGGTTGGGGGAGCAAACGCAGAGCCTTTAAAGTAATACTGCCTGTTACCCATCCCATGGGTCCCAAATCTCCAGGTTCAAGGGCATCTTCCTACCTCGAAAACATGCATGAGAAACCCAGAAGGTGGTACACCGTGTGATGGGGAAAGGTTTCTAAAACGCACCTCATTTCTCATCTCCTTGTGCTCGGGTTCGCCATTCCAGCCGCTTTACTAGCAATCTCCCTCCTTGGAGAATCAGCACCTTTAACCTCCCGTTCCGTACAGCTTGCAATTTGTCCTGAGGATGAACGGGAAGAGGGGGAGCCAATGAGAGACTAGCTCTAGGTGTTGGGACAGGCGCAGGTCACTCTATTTTCCCATCAGGAAGAAGAATTAACCACAGGCTCAGCCTGCCACCAGGAAGCAGAATAGGGCCTGAGGCAATCCTGCGCTATTGCGGCCAGCTCCGAAAAAAGCGAGTTGAAAAATGGAGCTCAGGGGCACTGCAATTCACAAACCTGCAGAGTTATAAATGATAACTCTCGTCCACAAATATATTGAGGGAAGGCAACGAAGAGGATCTGAAAGCAAGGCAGAATTGCAGGAAACAGATTTCAGGAGGTCGATTCGAATCGCCTTTAAAGCACATGAAAAGCGGCAAAACGTCGACAATGATGCCCTTGGCCAAAAAGGGCGTATGCGTTTTTTCCTGAATATATTCAGGAAAAAACGCATACGCCCTTTTTGGCCAACCAAGCAACCTGGAAAGGCAAATCAGCGCTACAAAGAAGTCTCGCTTCCCATCGGTCAAAAGGGCCATGCGGAAAAAAGTGTCAAAACCAGAAATGCAGAACAGGCCATGGAGAAATGGGAGCCTTGCTACGCTGATGGGCGGGATGTAAATTGCCAACAGCCACTCTGGAGAAGTGTACGGTGTGTCCTGAAACATCGAAAAAACACAGCTTAGAGCGCATAGGGCACTTCCACTCATGGGCGTATAAATTGGGAAAACTAAAAATCAGCAAGACACAGGCACCCGAAAGTTTAGGGCTGCTCTGTTGACAAGAACCTCCACTTCGTGACACCTTAAATATCCCAGGAAAGAGAAAAATGGATAAAGAAGTGGTGGTCCTTATGTACAATGGAATATCCCTCAGCCATGAAATCAATGTCATAAGGCTAGTAGCAGCATGATGAGTGGCTTTAGCTACAACGATTCTAAGTGAAATAAGTCACACAGAAAAAGACACTTATCATAAGCTATCACTTATAGAGGGAATGTAAAAACCGCTACACTTGAACTGAATTACAAAACAGAACAGAGTCACACGTTTAGAAAACACATTATGGCTGCTTAACGGGAAAGGTGGGGTGGGGTGATGCATAAAACAAGGGTTTCAAATGAGCTCAGATACCGTTCCATAAACCCAATATGTAATAGAAAGACCTACTCCTTGCTCAGTGAACTGGACTCAACACCCCCTATTCACCGCACAAGAATATATCTGACTAGTAAGAATCTTAAAACCTATGTATTGATATCTCTCTGGAAGTGAGTCAAGTGGCTGTAAAGCGGCAGAAACACAGCCGTGAAAAGCAGCTAAACCCCATTATAAAAATAAATTCCTTTTAAAAACCCGTGAAACAAAGACAGTGAAAGAGAGAGAAATTCTTACAAAATTCGTTCAGGGGCTGTGACGCAACCTGGATTGACCATATCTAGACCCACAGCTGGAGGAGACATAAGGGTGGACACTCTCGGGGCTGAGAGGTTTGGTGAGGTTGGGGGAGCAAACGCAGAGCCTTTAAAGTAATACTGCCTGTTAGCCATCCCATGGGTCCCAAATCTCCAGGTTCAAGGGCATCTTCCTACCTCGAAAACATGCATGAGAAACCCAGAAGGTGGTACACCGTGTGATCGGGAAAGGTTTCTAAAACGCACCTCATTTCTCATCTCCTTGTGCTCGGGTTCGCCATTCCAGCCGCTTTACTAGCAATCTCCCTCCTTGGAGAATCAGCACCTTTAACCTCCCGTTCCGTACAGCTTGCAATTTGTCCTGAGGATGAACGGGAAGAGGGGGAGCCAATGAGAGACTAGCTCTAGGTGTTGGGACAGGCACAGGTCACTCTATTTTCCCATCAGGAAGAAGAATTAACCACAGGCTCAGCCTGCCGCCCGGAAGCAGAATAGGGCCTGAGGCAATCCTGCGCTTTTGTGGCCAGCTCCCAAAAAAGCGAGTTGAAAAATGGAGCTCAGGGGCACTGCAATTCACAAACATGCAGAGTTATAAATGATAACTCTCGTCCACAAATATATTGAGGGAAGGCAACGAAGAGGATCTGAAAGCAAGGCAGAATTGCAGGAAACAGATTTCAGGAGGTCGATTCGAATCGCCTTTAAAGCACATGAAAAGCGGCAAAACGTCGACAATGATGCCCTTGGCCAAAAAGGGCGTATGCGTTTTTTCCTGAATATATTCAGGAAAAAACGCATACGCCCTTTTTGGTCAACCAAGCAACCTGGAAAGGCAAATCAGCGCTACAAAGAACACTCGCTACCCATCGGTCAAAAGGGCCATGCTGAAAAAAGTCTCAAAACCAGAAATGCAGGACAGGCCATGGAGAAATGGGAGCCTTGCTACACTGATGGGCGGGATGTAAATTGCCAACAGCCACTCTGGAGAAGTGTACAGTGTGTCCTGAAACATCTAAAAAACACAGCTTAGAGAGCATAGGGCACTTCCACTCATGGGGGTATAAATTGGGAAAATGAAAAATCAGCAAGACACAAGCACCCCAAAGTTTAGGGCTGCTCTGTTGACAAGGACCTCCACTTCATTCCACCTTCAATATCCCAGGAAAGAGAAAAATGGATAAAGAAGTTGTGGTCCTTATGTACAATGGAATATCACTCAGCCATGAAATCAATGTCATAAGGCTAGTAGCAGCATGATGAGTGGATTTAGGTACGACGATTCTAAGTGAAATAAGTCACACAGAAAAGGACACTTCTCATAAGGTATCACTTATAGTGGGAATGTCAAAACCGTTACACTTGAACTGAATTACAAAACAGAACAGAGTCACACATGCAGAAAACACACTATGGCTGCTTAACGGGAAAGGTGAGGTGGGGTGATACATAAAACAAGGGTTTCAAATTAGCTCAGATACCGTTCCATAAACCCAATATGTAATAGACAAGACCTACTCCTTGCTCAGAGAACTGGACTCAACACGCCCTATTCACCGCACAAGAATATATCTGACTAGTAATAATCTTAAAACCTATGTATTGATATCTCTCTGTTAGTGTGTCAGGTGGGTGTAAAGCGGCATAAACACAGCAGTGAAAAGCAGCTAAACCCCATTATAAAAAGAAATTACTTCGAAAAACCCATGAAACAAAGACAGTGAAAGAGAGAGAAATTCTTACACAATGCGTTCAGGGGCTGTGATGCAACCTGGATTGACCATATCTAGACCCACAGCTGGATGAGACATAAGGGTGGACACTCTTGGGGCTGAGAGGTTTGGTGAGGTTGGGTGAGCAAACGCAGACCCTTTAAAGTAATACTGCGTGGTACCCATCTCATGGTTCTCAAATCGCCAGGTTCAAGGGCAAGTTCCTACATTGAAAACATGCATGAGAAAACAAAAAGATGGTACACCATGTGATGGGGAAAGGTTTCTAAAACGCACCTCACTTCTCTTCTCCTTGTGCCCGGGTTCGCCATTCCAGCCGCTTTACTAACAATCTCCCTACTTGGAGCATCAGCACATTTAACCTCCTGTTCCGTACAGGTTGCAATTTGTCCTGAGGATGAACGGGTAGACGGGGAACCAGTGAGAGACTAGCTCTTGGTGTTGGGACAGGCACAGGTCACTCTATTTTCCCATCAGGAAGAAGAATTAACCACAGGCTAATCATCGCCCCCGAAAGCAGAACAGGGCCTGAAGCCATCCTGCGCTTTTGCGGCCAGCTCCCAAAAAAGCGAGTTGTAAAATGGAGCTTCAGGGCACTGCAATTCACAAACCTGCAGAGTTATAAATGATAACTCTCGTCCACAAATATATTAAGGGAAGGCAAAGAAGAGGATTTGAAATCAAGGCAGAATTGCAAGAAACAGATTTCAGGAGGTAGATTCGAATCGCCTTTAAAGCACATGAAAAGCGGCAAAACGTTGACAATGATGCCCTTGGCCAAGAAGGGCGTATGCGTTTTTTCCTGAATATATTCAGGAAAAAACGCATACGCCCTTTTTGGTCAACCAAGCAACCTGGAAAGGCAAATCAGCGCTACAAAGAAGACTCGCTACCCATCGGTCAAAAGGGCCATGCTGAAAAAAGTCTCAAAACCAGAAATGCAGGACAGGCCATGGAGAAATGGGAGCCTTGCTACACTGATGAGCGGGATGTAAATTGCCAACAGCCACTCTGGAGAAGTGTACGGTGTGTCCTGAAACATCTAAAAAACACAGCTTAGAGAGCATAGGGCACTTCCACTCATGGGGGTATAAATTGGGAAAATGAAAAATCAGCAAGACACAAGCACCCCAAAGTTTAGGGCTGCTCTGTTGACAAGGACCTCCACTTCATTCCACCTTCAATATCCCAGGAAAGAGAAAAATGGATAAAGAAGTTGTGGTCCTTATGTACAATGGAATATCACTCAGCCATGAAATCAATGTCATAAGGCTAGTAGCAGCATGATGAGTGGATTTAGGTACGACGATTCTAAGTGAAATAAGTCACACAGAAAAGGACACTTCTCATAAGGTATCACTTATAGAGGGAATGTCAAAACCATTACACTTGAACTGAATTACAAAACAGAACAGAGTCACACATGCAGAAAACACACTATGGCTGCTTAACGGGAAAGGTGAGGTGGGGTGATACATAAAACAAGGGTTTCAAATTAGCTCAGATACCGTTCCATAAACCCAATATGTAATAGACAAGACCTACTCCTTGCTCAGAGAACTGGACTCAACACGCCCTATTCACCGCACAAGAATATATCTGACTAGTAATAATCTTAAAACCTATGTATTGATATCTCTCTATTAGTGTGTCAGGTGGGTGTAAAGCGGCATAAACACAGCAGTGAAAAGCAGCTAAACCCCATTATAAAAAGAAATTACTTCGAAAAACCCATGAAACAAAGACAGTGAAAGAGAGAGAAATTCTTACACAATGCGTTTAGGGGCTGTGATGCAACCTGGATTGACCATATCTAGACCCACAGCTGGATGAGACATAAGGGTGGACACTCTTGGGGCTGAGAGGTTTGGTGAGGTTGGGTGAGCAAACGCAGACCCTTTAAAGTACTACTGTGTGGTACCCATCGCATGGGTCCCAAATCTCCAGGTTCAAGGGCATCTTCCTACATCGAAAACATGCATGAGAAAACAAAAACATGGTACACCATGTGATGGGGAAAGGTTTCTAAAACGCACCTCATTTCTCTTCTCCTTGCGCCCGGTTTCGCCATTCCAGCCGCTTTACTAACAATCTCCCTACTTGGAGCATCAGCACATTTAACCTCCTGTTCCGTACAGGTTGCAATTTGTCCTGAGGATGAACGGGTAGACGGGGAACCAGTGAGAGACTAGCTCTTGGTGTTGGGACAGGCACAGGTCACTCTATTTTCCCATCAGGAAGAAGAATTAACCACAGGCTCATCCTCCCCCCCGGAACCAGAACAGGGCCTGAAGCCATCCTGCGCTTTTGCGGCCAGCTCCCAAAAAAGCGAGTTGTAAAATGGAGCTTCAGGGCACTGCAATTCACAAACCTGCAGAGTTATAAATGATAACTCTCGTCCACAAATATATTAAGGGAAGGCAAAGAAGAGGATTTGAAATCAAGGCAGAATTGCAAGAAACAGATTTCAGGAGGTAGATTCGAATCGCCTTTAAAGCACATGAAAAGCGGCAAAACGTTGACAATGATGCCCTTGGCCAAAAAGGGCGTATGCGTTTTTTCCTGAATATATTCAGGAAAAAACGCATACGCCCTTTTTGGTCAACCAAGCAACCTGGAAAGGCAAATCAGCGCTACAAAGAAGACTCGCTACCCATCGGTCAAAAGGGCCATGCTGAAAAAAGTCTCAAAACCAGAAATGCAGGACAGGCCATGGAGAAATGGGAGCCTTGCTACACTGATGAGCGGGATGTAAATTGCCAACAGCCACTCTGGAGAAGTGTACGGTGTGTCCTGAAACATCTAAAAAACACAGCTTAGAGAGCATAGGGCACTTCCACTCATGGGGGTATAAATTGGGAAAATGAAAAATCAGCAAGACACAAGCACCCCAAAGTTTAGGGCTGCTCTGTTGACAAGGACCTCCACTTCATTCCACCTTCAATATCCCAGGAAAGAGAAAAATGGATAAAGAAGTTGTGGTCCTTATGTACAATGGAATATCACTCAGCCATGAAATCAATGTCATAAGGCTAGTAGCAGCATGATGAGTGGATTTAGGTACGACGATTCTAAGTGAAATAAGTCACACAGAAAAGGACACTTCTCATAAGGTATCACTTATAGAGGGAATGTCAAAACCGTTACACTTGAACTGAATTACAAAACAGAACAGAGTCACACATGCAGAAAACACACTATGGCTGCTTAACGGGAAAGGTGAGGTGGGGTGATACATAAAACAAGGGTTTCAAATTAGCTCAGATACCGTTCCATAAACCCAATATGTAATAGACAAGACCTACTCCTTGCTCAGAGAACTGGACTCAACACGCCCTATTCACCGCACAAGAATATATCTGACTAGTAATAATCTTAAAACCTATGTATTGATATCTCTCTATTAGTGTGTCAGGTGGGTGTAAAGCGGCATAAACACAGCAGTGAAAAGCAGCTAAACCCCATTATAAAAATAAATTACTTCGAAAAACCCATGAAACAAAGACAGTGAAAGAGAGAGAAATTCTTACACAATGCGTTCAGGGGCTGTGATGCAACCTGGATTGACCATATCTAGACCCACAGCTGGATGAGACATAAGGGTGGACACTCTTGGGGCTGAGAGGTTTGGTGAGGTTGGGTGAGCAAACGCAGACCCTTTAAAGTACTACTGTGTGGTACCCATCGCATGGGTCCCAAATCTCCAGGTTCAAGGGCATCTTCCTACATCGAAAACATGCATGAGAAAACAAAAAGATGGTACACCATGTGATGGGGAAAGGTTTCTAAAACGCACCTCATTTCTCTTCTCCTTGTGCCCGGGTTCGCCATTCCAGTGGCTTTACTAACAATCTCCCTACTTGGAGCATCAGCACCTTTAACCTCCTGTTCCGTACAGGTTGCAATTTGTCCTGAGGATGAACGGGTAGACGGGGAACCAGTGAGAGACTAGCTCTTGGTGTTGGGACAGGCACAGGTCACTCTATTTTCCCATCAGGAAGAAGAATTAACCACAGGCTCATCCTCCCCCCCGGAACCAGAACAGGGCCTGAAGCCATCCTGCGCTTTTGTGGCCAGCTCCCAAAAAAGCGAGTTGTAAAATGGAGCTTCAGGGCACTGCAATTCACAAACCTGCAGAGTTATAAATGATAACTCTCGTCCACAAATATATTGAGGGAAGGCAAAGAAGAGGATTTGAAATCAAGGCAGAATTGCAGGAAACAGATTTCAGGAGGTAGATTCGAATCGCCTTTAAAGCACATGAAAAGCGGCAAAACGTTGACAATGATGCCCTTGGCCAAAAAGGGCGTATGCGTTTTTTCCTGAATATATTCAGGAAAAAACGCAAACGCCCTTTTTGGCCAACCAAAGAACCTGGAAAGGCAAATCAGGGCTACAAAGAAGACTCGCTACCCATCGGTCAAAAGGGCCATGCTGAAAAAAGTCTCAAAACCAGAAATGCAGGACAGGCCATGGAGAAATGGGAGCCTTGCTACACTGATGGGCGGGATGTAAATTGCCAACAGCCACTCTGGAGAAGTGTACGGTGTGTCCTGAAACATCTAAAAAACACAGCTTAGAGAGCATAGGGCACTTCCACTCATGGGGGTATAAATTGGGAAAATGAAAAATCAGCAAGACACAAGCACCCCAAAGTTTAGGGCTGCTCTGTTGACAAGGACCTCCACTTCATTCCACCTTCAATATCCCAGGAAAGAGAAAAATGGATAAAGAAGTTGTGGTCCTTATGTACAATGGAATATCACTCAGCCATGAAATCAATGTCATAAGGCTAGTAGCAGCATGATGAGTGGATTGAGGTACGACGATTCTAAGTGAAATAAGTCACACAGAAAAGGACACTTCTCATAAGGTATCACTTATAGAGGGAATGTCAAAACCGTTACACTTGAACTGAATTACAAAACAGAACAGAGTCACACATGCAGAAAACACACTATGGCTGCTTAACGGGAAAGGTGAGGTGGGGTGATACATAAAACAAGGGTTTCAAATTAGCTCAGATACCGTTCCATAAACCCAATATGTAATAGACAAGACCTACTCCTTGCTCAGAGAACTGGACTCTACACGCCCTATTCACCGCACAAGAATATATCTGACTAGTAATAATCTTAAAACCTATGTATTGATATCTCTCTATTAGTGTGTCAGGTGGGTGTAAAGCCGCATAAACACAGCAGTGAAAAGCAGCTAAACCCCATTATAAAAATAAATTACTTCGAAAAACCCATGAAACAAAGACAGTGAAAGAGAGAGAAATTCTTACACAATGCGTTCAGGGGCTGTGATGCAACCTGGATTGACCATATCTAGACCCACAGCTGGATGAGACATAAGGGTGGACACTCTTGGGGCTGAGAGGTTTGGTGAGGTTGGGTGAGCAAACGCAGACCCTTTAAAGTACTACTGTGTGGTACCCATCGCATGGGTCCCAAATCTCCAGGTTCAAGGGCATCTTCCTACATCGAAAACATGCATGAGAAAACAAAAAGATGGTACACCATGTGATGGGGAAAGGTTTCTAAAACGCACCTCATTTCTCTTCTCCTTGTGCCCGGGTTCGCCATTCCAGTGGCTTTACTAACAATCTCCCTACTTGGAGCATCAGCACCTTTAACCTCCTGTTCCGTACAGGTTGCAATTTGTCCTGAGGATGAACGGGTAGACGGGGAACCAGTGAGAGACTAGCTCTTGGTGTTGGGACAGGCACAGGTCACTCTATTTTCCCATCAGGAAGAAGAATTAACCACAGGCTCATCCTCCCCCCCGGAACCAGAACAGGGCCTGAAGCCATCCTGCGCTTTTGCGGCCAGCTCCCAAAAAAGCGAGTTGTAAAATGGAGCTTCAGGGCACTGCAATTCACAAACCTGCAGAGTTATAAATGATAACTCTCGTCCACAAATATATTAAGGGAAGGCAAAGAAGAGGATTTGAAATCAAGGCAGAATTGCAAGAAACAGATTTCAGGAGGTAGATTCGAATCGCCTTTAAAGCACATGAAAAGCGGCAAAACGTTGACAATGATGCCCTTGGCCAAAAAGGGCGTATGCGTTTTTTCCTGAATATATTCAGGAAAAAACGCATACGCCCTTTTTGGTCAACCAAGCAACCTGGAAAGGCAAATCAGCGCTACAAAGAAGACTCGCTACCCATCGGTCAAAAGGGCCATGCTGAAAAAAGTCTCAAAACCAGAAATGCAGGACAGGCCATGGAGAAATGGGAGCCTTGCTACACTGATGAGCGGGATGTAAATTGCCAACAGCCACTCTGGAGAAGTGTACGGTGTGTCCTGAAACATCTAAAAAACACAGCTTAGAGAGCATAGGGCACTTCCACTCATGGGGGTATAAATTGGGAAAATGAAAAATCAGCAAGACACAAGCACCCCAAAGTTTAGGGCTGCTCTGTTGACAAGGACCTCCACTTCATTCCACCTTCAATATCCCAGGAAAGAGAAAAATGGATAAAGAAGTTGTGGTCCTTATGTACAATGGAATATCACTCAGCCATGAAATCAATGTCATAAGGCTAGTAGCAGCATGATGAGTGGATTTAGGTACGACGATTCTAAGTGAAATAAGTCACACAGAAAAGGACACTTCTCATAAGGTATCACTTATAGAGGGAATGTCAAAACCGTTACACTTGAACTGAATTACAAAACAGAACAGAGTCACACATGCAGAAAACACACTATGGCTGCTTAACGGGAAAGGTGAGGTGGGGTGATACATAAAACAAGGGTTTCAAATTAGCTCAGATACCGTTCCATAAACCCAATATGTAATAGACAAGACCTACTCCTTGCTCAGAGAACTGGACTCAACACGCCCTATTCACCGCACAAGAATATATCTGACTAGTAATAATCTTAAAACCTATGTATTGATATCTCTCTATTAGTGTGTCAGGTGGGTGTAAAGCGGCATAAACACAGCAGTGAAAAGCAGCTAAACCCCATTATAAAAATAAATTACTTCGAAAAACCCATGAAACAAAGACAGTGAAAGAGAGAGAAATTCTTACACAATGCGTTCAGGGGCTGTGATGCAACCTGGATTGACCATATCTAGACCCACAGCTGGATGAGACATAAGGGTGGACACTCTTGGGGCTGAGAGGTTTGGTGAGGTTGGGTGAGCAAACGCAGACCCTTTAAAGTACTACTGTGTGGTACCCATCGCATGGGTCCCAAATCTCCAGGTTCAAGGGCATCTTCCTACATCGAAAACATGCATGAGAAAACAAAAAGATGGTACACCATGTGATGGGGAAAGGTTTCTAAAACGCACCTCATTTCTCTTCTCCTTGTGCCCGGGTTCGCCATTCCAGTGGCTTTACTAACAATCTCCCTACTTGGAGCATCAGCACCTTTAACCTCCTGTTCCGTACAGGTTGCAATTTGTCCTGAGGATGAACGGGTAGACGGGGAACCAGTGAGAGACTAGCTCTTGGTGTTGGGACAGGCACAGGTCACTCTATTTTCCCATCAGGAAGAAGAATTAACCACAGGCTCATCCTCCCCCCCGGAACCAGAACAGGGCCTGAAGCCATCCTGCGCTTTTGTGGCCAGCTCCCAAAAAAGCGAGTTGTAAAATGGAGCTTCAGGGCACTGCAATTCACAAACCTGCAGAGTTATAAATGATAACTCTCGTCCACAAATATATTGAGGGAAGGCAAAGAAGAGGATTTGAAATCAAGGCAGAATTGCAGGAAACAGATTTCAGGAGGTAGATTCGAATCGCCTTTAAAGCACATGAAAAGCCTCAAAACGCTGACAATGATGCCCTTGGCCAAAAAGGGCGTATGCGTTTTTTCCTGAATATATTCAGGAAAAAACGCAAACGCCCTTTTTGGCCAACCAAAGAACCTGGAAAGGCAAATCAGGGCTACAAAGAAGACTCGCTACCCATCGGTCAAAAGGGCCATGCTGAAAAAAGTCTCAAAACCAGAAATGCAGGACAGGCCATGGAGAAATGGGAGCCTTGCTACACTGATGGGCGGGATGTAAATTGCCAACAGCCACTCTGGAGAAGTGTACGGTGTGTCCTGAAACATCTAAAAAACACAGCTTAGAGAGCATAGGGCACTTCCACTCATGGGGGTATAAATTGGGAAAATGAAAAATCAGCAAGACACAAGCACCCCAAAGTTTAGGGCTGCTCTGTTGACAAGGACCTCCACTTCATTCCACCTTCAATATCCCAGGAAAGAGAAAAATGGATAAAGAAGTTGTGGTCCTTATGTACAATGGAATATCACTCAGCCATGAAATCAATGTCATAAGGCTAGTAGCAGCATGATGAGTGGATTTAGGTACGACGATTCTAAGTGAAATAAGTCACACAGAAAAGGACACTTCTCATAAGGTATCACTTATAGAGGGAATGTCAAAACCGTTACACTTGAACTGAATTACAAAACAGAACAGAGTCACACATGCAGAAAACACACTATGGCTGCTTAACGGGAAAGGTGAGGTGGGGTGATACATAAAACAAGGGTTTCAAATTAGCTCAGATACCGTTCCATAAACCCAATATGTAATAGACAAGACCTACTCCTTGCTCAGAGAACTGGACTCAACACGCCCTATTCACCGCACAAGAATATATCTGACTAGTAATAATCTTAAAACCTATGTATTGATATCTCTCTATTAGTGTGTCAGGTGGGTGTAAAGCGGCATAAACACAGCAGTGAAAAGCAGCTAAACCCCATTATAAAAATAAATTACTTCGAAAAACCCATGAAACAAAGACAGTGAAAGAGAGAGAAATTCTTACACAATGCGTTCAGGGGCTGTGATGCAACCTGGATTGACCATATCTAGACCCACAGCTGGATGAGACATAAGGGTGGACACTCTTGGGGCTGAGAGGTTTGGTGAGGTTGGGTGAGCAAACGCAGACCCTTTAAAGTACTACTGTGTGGTACCCATCGCATGGGTCCCAAATCTCCAGGTTCAAGGGCATCTTCCTACATCGAAAACATGCATGAGAAAACAAAAAGATGGTACACCATGTGATGGGGAAAGGTTTCTAAAACGCACCTCATTTCTCTTCTCCTTGCGCCCGGTTTCGCCATTCCAGCCGCTTTACTAACAATCTCCCTACTTGGAGCATCAGCACATTTAACCTCCTGTTCCGTACAGGTTGCAATTTGTCCTGAGGATGAACGGGTAGACGGGGAACCAGTGAGAGACTAGCTCTTGGTGTTGGGACAGGCACAGGTCACTCTATTTTCCCATCAGGAAGAAGAATTAACCACAGGCTCATCCTCCCCCCCGGAACCAGAACAGGGCCTGAAGCCATCCTGCGCTTTTGCGGCCAGCTCCCAAAAAAGCGAGTTGTAAAATGGAGCTTCAGGGCACTGCAATTCACAAACCTGCAGAGTTATAAATGATAACTCTCGTCCACAAATATATTAAGGGAAGGCAAAGAAGAGGATTTGAAATCAAGGCAGAATTGCAAGAAACAGATTTCAGGAGGTAGATTCGAATCGCCTTTAAAGCACATGAAAAGCGGCAAAACGTTGACAATGATGCCCTTGGCCAAAAAGGGCGTATGCGTTTTTTCCTGAATATATTCAGGAAAAAACGCATACGCCCTTTTTGGTCAACCAAGCAACCTGGAAAGGCAAATCAGCGCTACAAAGAAGACTCGCTACCCATCGGTCAAAAGGGCCATGCTGAAAAAAGTCTCAAAACCAGAAATGCAGGACAGGCCATGGAGAAATGGGAGCCTTGCTACACTGATGAGCGGGATGTAAATTGCCAACAGCCACTCTGGAGAAGTGTACGGTGTGTCCTGAAACATCTAAAAAACACAGCTTAGAGAGCATAGGGCACTTCCACTCATGGGGGTATAAATTGGGAAAATGAAAAATCAGCAAGACACAAGCACCCCAAAGTTTAGGGCTGCTCTGTTGACAAGGACCTCCACTTCATTCCACCTTCAATATCCCAGGAAAGAGAAAAATGGATAAAGAAGTTGTGGTCCTTATGTACAATGGAATATCACTCAGCCATGAAATCAATGTCATAAGGCTAGTAGCAGCATGATGAGTGGATTTAGGTACGACGATTCTAAGTGAAATAAGTCACACAGAAAAGGACACTTCTCATAAGGTATCACTTATAGAGGGAATGTCAAAACCGTTACACTTGAACTGAATTACAAAACAGAACAGAGTCACACATGCAGAAAACACACTATGGCTGCTTAACGGGAAAGGTGAGGTGGGGTGATACATAAAACAAGGGTTTCAAATTAGCTCAGATACCGTTCCATAAACCCAATATGTAATAGACAAGACCTACTCCTTGCTCAGAGAACTGGACTCAACACGCCCTATTCACCGCACAAGAATATATCTGACTAGTAATAATCTTAAAACCTATGTATTGATATCTCTCTATTAGTGTGTCAGGTGGGTGTAAAGCGGCATAAACACAGCAGTGAAAAGCAGCTAAACCCCATTATAAAAATAAATTACTTCGAAAAACCCATGAAACAAAGACAGTGAAAGAGAGAGAAATTCTTACACAATGCGTTCAGGGGCTGTGATGCAACCTGGATTGACCATATCTAGACCCACAGCTGGATGAGACATAAGGGTGGACACTCTTGGGGCTGAGAGGTTTGGTGAGGTTGGGTGAGCAAACGCAGACCCTTTAAAGTACTACTGTGTGGTACCCATCGCATGGGTCCCAAATCTCCAGGTTCAAGGGCATCTTCCTACATCGAAAACATGCATGAGAAAACAAAAAGATGGTACACCATGTGATGGGGAAAGGTTTCTAAAACGCACCTCATTTCTCTTCTCCTTGTGCCCGGGTTCGCCATTCCAGTGGCTTTACTAAAAATCTCCCTACTTGGAGCATCAGCACCTTTAACCTCCTGTTCCGTACAGGTTGCAATTTGTCCTGAGGATGAACGGGTAGACGGGGAACCAGTGAGAGACTAGCTCTTGGTGTTGGGACAGGCACAGGTCACTCTATTTTCCCATCAGGAAGAAGAATTAACCACAGGCTCATCCTCCCCCCCGGAACCAGAACAGGGCCTGAAGCCATCCTGCGCTTTTGTGGCCAGCTCCCAAAAAAGCGAGTTGTAAAATGGAGCTTCAGGGCACTGCAATTCACAAACCTGCAGAGTTATAAATGATAACTCTCGTCCACAAATATATTGAGGGAAGGCAAAGAAGAGGATTTGAAATCAAGGCAGAATTGCAGGAAACAGATTTCAGGAGGTAGATTCGAATCGCCTTTAAAGCACATGAAAAGCCTCAAAACGTTGACAATGATGCCCTTGGCCAAAAAGGGCGTATGCGTTTTTTCCTGAATATATTCAGGAAAAAACGCAAACGCCCTTTTTGGCCAACCAAAGAACCTGGAAAGGCAAATCAGGGCTACAAAGAAGACTCGCTACCCATCGGTCAAAAGGGCCATGCTGAAAAAAGTCTCAAAACCAGAAATGCAGGACAGGCCATGGAGAAATGGGAGCCTTGCTACACTGATGGGCGGGATGTAAATTGCCAACAGCCACTCTGGAGAAGTGTACGGTGTGTCCTGAAACATCTAAAAAACACAACTTAGAGAGCATAGGGCACTTCCACTCATGGGGGTATAAATTGGGAAAATGAAAAATCAGCAAGACACAAGCACCCCAAAGTTTAGGGCTGCTCTGTTGACAAGGACCTCCACTTCATTCCACCTTCAATATCCCAGGAAAGAGAAAAATGGATAAAGAAGTTGTGGTCCTTATGTACAATGGAATATCACTCAGCCATGAAATCAATGTCATAAGGCTAGTAGCAGCATGATGAGTGGATTTAGGTACGACGATTCTAAGTGAAATAAGTCACACAGAAAAGGACACTTCTCATAAGGTATCACTTATAGAGGGAATGTCAAAACCGTTACATTTGAACTGAATTACAAAACAGAACAGAGTCACACATGCAGAAAACACACTATGGCTGCTTAACGGGAAAGGTGAGGTGGGGTGATACATAAAACAAGGGTTTCAATTAGCTCAGATACAGTTCCATAAACCCAATATGTAATAGACAAGACCTACTCCTTGCTCAGAGAACTGGATTCAACACGCCCTATTCACTGCACAAGAATATATCTGACTAGTAATAATCTTAAAACCTATGTATTGATATCTCACTGTTAGTGTGTCAAGTGGGTGTAAAGCGGCATAAACACAGCAGTGAAAAGCAGCTAAACCCCATTATAAAAATAAATTACTTTTACGAACCCATGAAACAAAGACAGTGAAAGAGACAGAAATTCTTACACAATGCGGTCAGGGGCTGTGATGCAACCTGGATTGACCATATCTAGACCCACAGCTGGATGAGACATAAGGGTGGACACTCTTGGGGCTGAGAGGTTTGGTGAGGTTGGGTGAGCAAATGCTGACCCTTTAAAGTAATACTGCGTGGTACCCATCGCATGGTTCTCAAATCGCCAGGTTCAAGGGCAAGTTCCTACATTGAAAACATGCATGAGAAAACAAAAAGATGGTACACCATGTGATGGGGAAAGGTTTCTAAAACGCACCTCATTTCTCTTCTCCTTGTGCCCGGGTTCGCCATTCCAGCCGCTTTACTAACAATCTCCCTACTTGGAGCATCAGCACATTTAACCTCCTGTTCCGTACAGGTTGCAATTTGTCCTGAGGATGAACGGGTAGACGGGGAACCAGTGAGAGACTAGCTCTTGGTGTTGGGACAGGCACAGGTCACTCTATTTTCCCATCAGGAAGAAGAATTAACCACAGGCTAATCATCGCCCCCGAAAGCAGAACAGGGCCTGAAGCCATCCTGCGCTTTTGCGGCCAGCTCCCAAAAAAGCGAGTTGTAAAATGGAGCTTCAGGGCACTGCAATTCACAAACCTGCAGAGTTATAAATGATAACTCTCGTCCACAAATATATTAAGGGAAGGCAAAGAAGAGGATTTGAAATCAAGGCAGAATTGCAAGAAACAGATTTCAGGAGGTAGATTCGAATCGCCTTTAAAGCACATGAAAAGCGGCAAAACGTTGACAATGATGCCCTTGGCCAAGAAGGGCGTATGCGTTTTTTCCTGAATATATTCAGGAAAAAACGCATACGCCCTTTTTGGTCAACCAAGCAACCTGGAAAGGCAAATCAGCGCTACAAAGAAGACTCGCTACCCATCGGTCAAAAGGGCCATGCTGAAAAAAGTCTCAAAACCAGAAATGCAGGACAGGCCATGGAGAAATGGGAGCCTTGCTACACTGATGAGCGGGATGTAAATTGCCAACAGCCACTCTGGAGAAGTGTACGGTGTGTCCTGAAACATCGAAAAAACACAGCTTAGAGAGCATAGGGCACTTCCACTCATGGGGGTATAAATTGGGAAAATGAAAAATCAGCAAGACACAAGCACCCCAAAGTTTAGGGCTGCTCTGTTGACAAGGACCTCCACTTCATTCCACCTTCAATATCCCAGGAAAGAGAAAAATGGATAAAGAAGTTGTGGTCCTTATGTACAATGGAATATCACTCAGCCATGAAATCAATGTCATAAGGCTAGTAGCAGCATGATGAGTGGATTTAGGTACGATGATTCTAAGTGAAATAAGTCACACAGAAAAGGACACTTCTCATAAGGTATCACTTATAGAGGGAATGTCAAAACCGTTACACTTGAACTGAATTACAAAACAGAACAGAGTCACACATGCAGAAAACACACTATGGCTGCTTAACGGGAAAGGTGAGGTGGGGTGATACATAAAACAAGGGTTTCAAATTAGCTCAGATACCGTTCCATAAACCCAATATGTAATAGACAAGACCTACTCCTTGCTCAGAGAACTGGACTCAACACGCCCTATTCACCGCACAAGAATATATCTGACTAGTAATAATCTTAAAACCTATGTATTGATATCTCTCTGTTAGTGTGTCAAGTGGGTGTAAAGCGGCATAAACACAGCAGTGAAAAGCAGCTAAACCCCATTATAAAAATAAATTACTTCGAAAAACCCATGAAACAAAGACAGTGAAAGAGAGAGAAATTCTTACACAATGCGTTCAGGGGCTGTGATGCAACCTGGATTGACCATATCTAGACCCACAGCTGGATGAGACATAAGGGTGGACACTCTTGGGGCTGAGAGGTTTGGTGAGGTTGGGTGAGCAAACGCAGACCCTTTAAAGTACTACTGTGTGGTACCCATCGCATGGGTCCCAAATCTCCAGGTTCAAGGGCATCTTCCTACATCGAAAACATGCATGAGAAAACAAAAAGATGGTACACCATGTGATGGGGAAAGGTTTCTAAAACGCACCTCATTTCTCTTCTCCTTGTGCCCGGGTTCGCCATTCCAGTGGCTTTACTAACAATCTCCCTACTTGGAACATCAGCACCTTTAACCTCCTGTTCCGTACAGGTTGCAATTTGTCCTGAGGATGAACGGGTAGACGGGGAACCAGTGAGAGACTAGCTCTTGGTGTTGGGACAGGCACAGGTCACTCTATTTTCCCATCAGGAAGAAGAATTAACCACAGGCTCATCCTCCCCCCCGGAACCAGAACAGGGCCTGAAGCCATCCTGCGCTTTTGTGGCCAGCTCCCAAAAAAGCGAGTTGTAAAATGGAGCTTCAGGGCACTGCAATTCACAAACCTGCAGAGTTATAAATGATAACTCTCGTCCACAAATATATTGAGGGAAGGCAAAGAAGAGGATTTGAAATCAAGGCAGAATTGCAGGAAACAGATTTCAGGAGGTAGATTCGAATCGCCTTTAAAGCACATGAAAAGCCTCAAAACGTTGACAATGATGCCCTTGGCCAAAAAGGGCGTATGCGTTTTTTCCTGAATATATTCAGGAAAAAACGCAAACGCCCTTTTTGGCCAACCAAAGAACCTGGAAAGGCAAATCAGGGCTACAAAGAAGACTCGCTACCCATCGGTCAAAAGGGCCATGCTGAAAAAAGTCTCAAAACCAGAAATGCAGGACAGGCCATGGAGAAATGGGAGCCTTGCTACACTGATGGGCGGGATGTAAATTGCCAACAGCCACTCTGGAGAAGTGTACGGTGTGTCCTGAAACATCTAAAAAACACAACTTAGAGAGCATAGGGCACTTCCACTCATGGGGGTATAAATTGGGAAAATGAAAAATCAGCAAGACACAAGCACCCCAAAGTTTAGGGCTGCTCTGTTGACAAGGACCTCCACTTCATTCCACCTTCAATATCCCAGGAAAGAGAAAAATGGATAAAGAAGTTGTGGTCCTTATGTACAATGGAATATCACTCAGCCATGAAATCAATGTCATAAGGCTAGTAGCAGCATGATGAGTGGATTTAGGTACGACGATTCTAAGTGAAATAAGTCACACAGAAAAGGACACTTCTCATAAGGTATCACTTATAGAGGGAATGTCAAAACCGTTACACTTGAACTGAATTACAAAACAGAACAGAGTCACACATGTAGAAAACACACTATGGCTGCTTAACGGGAAAGGTGAGGTGGGGTGATACATAAAACAAGGGTTTCAAATTAGCTCAGATACCGTTCCATAAACCCAATATGTAATAGACAAGACCTACTCCTTGCTCAGAGAACTGGACTCAACACGCCCTATTCACCGCACAAGAATATATCTGACTAGTAATAATCTTAAAACCTGTGTATTGATATCTCTCTGTTAGTGTGTCAAGTGGGTGTAAAGCGGCATAAACACAGCAGTGAAAAGCAGCTAAACCCCATTATAAAAATAAATTACTTCGAAAAACTCATGAAACATAGACAGTGAAAGAGAGAGAAATTCTTACACAATGCGTTCAGGGGCTGTGATGCAACGTGGATTGATGATATCTAGACCCACAGCTGGATGAGACATAAGGGTGGACACTCTTGGGGCTGAGAGGTTTGGTGAGGTTGGGTGAGCAAACGCAGACCCTTTAAAGTAATACTGCGTGGTACCCATCGCATGGGTCCCAAATCTCGAGGTTCAAGGGCATCTTCCTACATCGAAAACATGCATGAGAAAACAAAAAGATGGTACACCATGTGATGGGGAAAGGTTTCTAAAACGCACCTCATTTCTCTTCTCCTTGTGCCCGGGTTCGCCATTCCAGCGGCTTTACTAACAATCTCCCTACTTGGAGCATCAGCACCTTTAACCTCCTGTTCCGTACAGGTTGCAATTTGTCCTGAGGATGAACGGGTAGACGGGGAACCAGTGAGAGACTAGCTCTTGGTGTTGGGACAGGCACAGGTCACTCTATTTTCCCATCAGGAAGAAGAATTAACCACAGGCTCATCCTCCCCCCCGGAACCAGTACAGGGCCTGAAGCCATCCTGCGCTTTTGTGGCCAGCTCCCAAAAAAGCGAGTTGTAAAATGGAGCTTCAGGGCACTGCAATTCACAAACCTGCAGAGTTATAAATGATAACTCTCGTCCACAAATATATTGAGGGAAGGCAAAGAAGAGGATTTGAAATCAAGGCAGAATTGCAGGAAACAGATTTCAGGAGGTAGATTCGAATCGCCTTTAAAGCACATGAAAAGCCTCAAAACGTTGACAATGATGCCCTTGGCCAAAAAGGGCGTATGCGTTTCTTCCTGAATATATTCAGGAAAAAACGCAAACGCCCTTTTTGGCCAACCAAAGAACCTGGAAAGGCAAATCAGGGCTACAAAGAAGACTCGCTACCCATCGGTCAAAAGGGCCATGCTGAAAAAAGTCTCAAAACCAGAAATGCAGGACAGGCCATGGAGAAATGGGAGCCTTGCTACACTGATGGGCGGGATGTAAATTGCCAACAGCCACTCTGGAGAAGTGTACGGTGTGTCCTGAAACATCTAAAAAACACAGCTTAGAGAGCATAGGGCACTTCCACTCATGGGGGTATAAATTGGGAAAATGAAAAATCAGCAAGACACAAGCACCCCAAAGTTTAGGGCTGCTCTGTTGACAAGGACCTCCACTTCATTCCACCTTCAATATCCCAGGAAAGAGAAAAATGGATAAAGAAGTTGTGGTCCTTATGTACAATGGAATATCACTCAGCCATGAAATCAATGTCATAAGGCTAGTAGCAGCATGATGAGTGGATTTAGGTATGACGATTCTAAGTGAAATAAGTCACACAGAAAAGGACACTTCTCATAAGGTATCACTTATAGAGGGAATGTAAAAACCGTTACATTTGAACTGAATTACAAAACAGAACAGAGTCACACATGCAGAAAACACACTATGGCTGCTTAACGGGAAAGGTGAGGTGGGGTGATACATAAAACAAGGGTTTCAATTAGCTCAGATACAGTTCCATAAACCCAATATGTAATAGACAAGACCTACTCCTTGCTCAGAGAACTGGATTCAACACGCCCTATTCACTGCACAAGAATATATCTGACTAGTAATAATCTTAAAACCTATGTATTGATATCTCACTGTTAGTGTGTCAAGTGGGTGTAAAGCGGCATAAACACAGCAGTGAAAAGCAGCTAAACCCCATTATAAAAATAAATTACTTTTACGAACCCATGAAACAAAGACAGTGAAAGAGAGAGAAATTCTTACACAATGCGTTCAGGGGCTGTGATGCAACCTGGATTGACCATATCTAGATCCACAGCTGGATGAGACATAAGGGTGGACACTCTTGGGGCTGAGAGGTTTGGTGAGGTTGGGTGAGCAAATGCTGACCCTTTAAAGTAATACTGCGTGGTACCCATCGCATGGTTCTCAAATCGCCAGGTTCAAGGGCAAGTTCCTACATTGAAAACATGCATGAGAAAACAAAAAGATGGTACACCATGTGATGGGGAAAGGTTTCTAAAACGCACCTCATTTCTCTTCTCCTTGTGCCCGGGTTCGCCATTCCAGCCGCTTTACTAACAATCTCCCTACTTGGAGCATCAGCACATTTAACCTCCTGTTCCGTACAGGTTGCAATTTGTCCTGAGGATGAACGGGTAGACGGGGAACCAGTGAGAGACTAGCTCTTGGTGTTGGGACAGGCACAGGTCACTCTATTTTCCCATCAGGAAGAAGAATTAACCACAGGCTAATCATCGCCCCCGAAAGCAGAACAGGGCCTGAAGCCATCCTGCGCTTTTGCGGCCAGCTCCCAAAAAAGCGAGTTGTAAAATGGAGCTTCAGGGCACTGCAATTCACAAACCTGCAGAGTTATAAATGATAACTCTCGTCCACAAATATATTAAGGGAAGGCAAAGAAGAGGATTTGAAATCAAGGCAGAATTGCAAGAAACAGATTTCAGGAGGTAGATTCGAATCGCCTTTAAAGCACATGAAAAGCGGCAAAACGTTGACAATGATGCCCTTGGCCAAGAAGGGCGTATGCGTTTTTTCCTGAATATATTCAGGAAAAAACGCATACGCCCTTTTTGGTCAACCAAGCAACCTGGAAAGGCAAATCAGCGCTACAAAGAAGACTCGCTACCCATCGGTCAAAAGGGCCATGCTGAAAAAAGTCTCAAAACCAGAAATGCAGGACAGGCCATGGAGAAATGGGAGCCTTGCTACACTGATGAGCGGGATGTAAATTGCCAACAGCCACTCTGGAGAAGTGTACGGTGTGTCCTGAAACATCTAAAAAACACAGCTTAGAGAGCATAGGGCACTTCCACTCATGGGGGTATAAATTGGGAAAATGAAAAATCAGCAAGACACAAGCACCCCAAAGTTTAGGGCTGCTCTGTTGACAAGGACCTCCACTTCATTCCACCTTCAATATCCCAGGAAAGAGAAAAATGGATAAAGAAGTTGTGGTCCTTATGTACAATGGAATATCACTCAGCCATGAAATCAATGTCATAAGGCTAGTAGCAGCATGATGAGTGGATTTAGGTACGACGATTCTAAGTGAAATAAGTCACACAGAAAAGGACACTTCTCATAAGGTATCACTTATAGAGGGAATGTCAAAACCGTTACACTTGAACTGAATTACAAAACAGAACAGAGTCACACATGTAGAAAACACACTATGGCTGCTTAACGGGAAAGGTGAGGTGGGGTGATACATAAAACAAGGGTTTCAAATTAGCTCAGATACCGTTCCATAAACCCAATATGTAATAGACAAGACCTACTCCTTGCTCAGAGAACTGGACTCAACACGCCCTATTCACCGCACAAGAATATATCTGACTAGTAATAATCTTAAAACCTGTGTATTGATATCTCTCTGTTAGTGTGTCAAGTGGGTGTAAAGCGGCATAAACACAGCAGTGAAAAGCAGCTAAACCCCATTATAAAAATAAATTACTTCGAAAAACCCATGAAACAAAGACAGTGAAAGAGAGAGAAATTCTTACACAATGCGTTCAGGGGCTGTGATGCAACGTGGATTGATGATATCTAGACCCACAGCTGGATGAGACATAAGGGTGGACACTCTTGGGGCTGAGAGGTTTGGTGAGGTTGGGTGAGCAAACGCAGACCCTTTAAAGTAATACTGCGTGGTACCCATCGCATGGGTCCCAAATCTCCAGGTTCAAGGGCATCTTCCTACATCGAAAACATGCATGAGAAAACAAAAAGATGGTACACCATGTGATGGGGAAAGGTTTCTAAAACGCACCTCATTTCTCTTCTCCTTGTGCCCGGGTTCGCCATTCCAGCGGCTTTACTAACAATCTCCCTACTTGGAGCATCAGCACCTTTAACCTCCTGTTCCGTACAGGTTGCAATTTGTCCTGAGGATGAACGGGTAGACGGGGAACCAGTGAGAGACTAGCTCTTGGTGTTGGGACAGGCACAGGTCACTCTATTTTCCCATCAGGAAGAAGAATTAACCACAGGCTCATCCTCCCCCCCGGAACCAGAACAGGGCCTGAAGCCATCCTGCGCTTTTGTGGCCAGCTCCCAAAAAAGCGAGTTGTAAAATGGAGCTTCAGGGCACTGCAATTCACAAACCTGCAGAGTTATAAATGATAACTCTCGTCCACAAATATATTGAGGGAAGGCAAAGAAGAGGATTTGAAATCAAGGCAGAATTGCAGGAAACAGATTTCAGGAGGTAGATTCGAATCGCCTTTAAAGCACATGAAAAGCCTCAAAACGTTGACAATGATGCCCTTGGCCAAAAAGGGCGTATGCGTTTTTTCCTGAATATATTCAGGAAAAAACGCAAACGCCCTTTTTGGCCAACCAAAGAACCTGGAAAGGCAAATCAGGGCTACAAAGAAGACTCGCTACCCATCGGTCAAAAGGGCCATGCTGAAAAAAGTCTCAAAACCAGAAATGCAGGACAGGCCATGGAGAAATGGGAGCCTTGCTACACTGATGGGCGGGATGTAAATTGCCAACAGCCACTCTGGAGAAGTGTACGGTGTGTCCTGAAACATCTAAAAAACACAGCTTAGAGAGCATAGGGCACTTCCACTCATGGGGGTATAAATTGGGAAAATGAAAAATCAGCAAGACACAAGCACCCCAAAGTTTAGGGCTGCTCTGTTGACAAGGACCTCCACTTCATTCCACCTTCAATATCCCAGGAAAGAGAAAAATGGATAAAGAAGTTGTGGTCCTTATGTACAATGGAATATCACTCAGCCATGAAATCAATGTCATAAGGCTAGTAGCAGCATGATGAGTGGATTTAGGTACGACGATTCTAAGTGAAATAAGTCACACAGAAAAGGACACTTCTCATAAGGTATCTCTTATAGAGGGAATATCAAAACCGTTACACTTGAACTGAATTACAAAACAGAACAGAGTCACACATGCAGAAAACACACTATGGCTGCTTAACGGGAAAGGTGAGGTGGGGTGATACATAAAACAAGGGTTTCAATTAGCTCAGATACAGTTCCATAAACCCAATATGTAATAGACAAGACCTACTCCTTGCTCAGAGAACTGGATTCAACACGCCCTATTCACTGCACAAGAATATATCTGACTAGTAATAATCTTAAAACCTATGTATTGATATCTCACTGTTAGTGTGTCAAGTGGGTGTAAAGCGGCATAAACACAGCAGTGAAAAGCAGCTAAACCCCATTATAAAAATAAATTACTTTTACGAACCCATGAAACAAAGACAGTGAAAGAGAGAGAAATTCTTACACAATGCGTTCAGGGGCTGTGATGCAACCTGGATTGACCATATCTAGATCCACAGCTGGATGAGACATAAGGGTGGACACTCTTGGGGCTGAGAGGTTTGGTGAGGTTGGGTGAGCAAATGCTGACCCTTTAAAGTAATACTGCGTGGTACCCATCGCATGGTTCTCAAATCGCCAGGTTCAAGGGCAAGTTCCTACATTGAAAACATGCATGAGAAAACAAAAAGATGGTACACCATGTGATGGGGAAAGGTTTCTAAAACGCACCTCATTTCTCTTCTCCTTGTGCCCGGGTTCGCCATTCCAGCCGCTTTACTAACAATCTCCCTACTTGGAGCATCAGCACATTTAACCTCCTGTTCCGTACAGGTTGCAATTTGTCCTGAGGATGAACGGGTAGACGGGGAACCAGTGAGAGACTAGCTCTTGGTGTTGGGACAGGCACAGGTCACTCTATTTTCCCATCAGGAAGAAGAATTAACCACAGGCTAATCATCGCCCCCGAAAGCAGAACAGGGCCTGAAGCCATCCTGCGCTTTTGCGGCCAGCTCCCAAAAAAGCGAGTTGTAAAATGGAGCTTCAGGGCACTGCAATTCACAAACCTGCAGAGTTATAAATGATAACTCTCGTCCACAAATATATTAAGGGAAGGCAAAGAAGAGGATTTGAAATCAAGGCAGAATTGCAAGAAACAGATTTCAGGAGGTAGATTCGAATCGCCTTTAAAGCACATGAAAAGCGGCAAAACGTTGACAATGATGCCCTTGGCCAAGAAGGGCGTATGCGTTTTTTCCTGAATATATTCAGGAAAAAACGCATACGCCCTTTTTGGTCAACCAAGCAACCTGGAAAGGCAAATCAGCGCTACAAAGAAGACTCGCTACCCATCGGTCAAAAGGGCCATGCTGAAAAAAGTCTCAAAACCAGAAATGCAGGACAGGCCATGGAGAAATGGGAGCCTTGCTACACTGATGAGCGGGATGTAAATTGCCAACAGCCACTCTGGAGAAGTGTACGGTGTGTCCTGAAACATCTAAAAAACACAGCTTAGAGAGCATAGGGCACTTCCACTCATGGGGGTATAAATTGGGAAAATGAAAAATCAGCAAGACACAAGCACCCCAAAGTTTAGGGCTGCTCTGTTGACAAGGACCTCCACTTCATTCCACCTTCAATATCCCAGGAAAGAGAAAAATGGATAAAGAAGTTGTGGTCCTTATGTACAATGGAATATCACTCAGCCATGAAATCAATGTCATAAGGCTAGTAGCAGCATGATGAGTGGATTTAGGTACGACGATTCTAAGTGAAATAAGTCACACAGAAAAGGACACTTCTCATAAGGTATCACTTATAGAGGGAATGTCAAAACCGTTACACTTGAACTGAATTACAAAACAGAACAGAGTCACACATGTAGAAAACACACTATGGCTGCTTAACGGGAAAGGTGAGGTGGGGTGATACATAAAACAAGGGTTTCAAATTAGCTCAGATACCGTTCCATAAACCCAATATGTAATAGACAAGACCTACTCCTTGCTCAGAGAACTGGACTCAACACGCCCTATTCACCGCACAAGAATATATCTGACTAGTAATAATCTTAAAACCTATGTATTGATATCTCTCTGTTAGTGTGTCAAGTGGGTGTAAAGCGGCATAAACACAGCAGTGAAAAGCAGCTAAACCCCATTATAAAAATAAATTACTTCGAAAAACCCATGAAACAAAGACAGTGAAAGAGAGAGAAATTCTTACACAATGCGTTCAGGGGCTGTGATGCAACGTGGATTGATGATATCTAGACCCACAGCTGGATGAGACATAAGGGTGGACACTCTTGGGGCTGAGAGGTTTGGTGAGGTTGGGTGAGCAAACGCAGACCCTTTAAAGTAATACTGCGTGGTACCCATCGCATGGGTCCCAAATCTCCAGGTTCAAGGGCATCTTCCTACATCGAAAACATGCATGAGAAAACAAAAAGATGGTACACCATGTGATGGGGAAAGGTTTCTAAAACGCACCTCATTTCTCTTCTCCTTGTGCCCGGGTTCGCCATTCCAGCGGCTTTACTAACAATCTCCCTACTTGGAGCATCAGCACCTTTAACCTCCTGTTCCGTACAGGTTGCAATTTGTCCTGAGGATGAACGGGTAGACGGGGAACCAGTGAGAGACTAGCTCTTGGTGTTGGGACAGGCACAGGTCACTCTATTTTCCCATCAGGAAGAAGAATTAACCACAGGCTCATCCTCCCCCCCGGAACCAGAACAGGGCCTGAAGCCATCCTGCGCTTTTGTGGCCAGCTCCCAAAAAAGCGAGTTGTAAAATGGAGCTTCAGGGCACTGCAATTCACAAACCTGCAGAGTTATAAATGATAACTCTCGTCCACAAATATATTGAGGGAAGGCAAAGAAGAGGATTTGAAATCAAGGCAGAATTGCAGGAAACAGATTTCAGGAGGTAGATTCGAATCGCCTTTAAAGCACATGAAAAGCCTCAAAACGTTGACAATGATGCCCTTGGCCAAAAAGGGCGTATGCGTTTTTTCCTGAATATATTCAGGAAAAAACGCAAACGCCCTTTTTGGCCAACCAAAGAACCTGGAAAGGCAAATCAGGGCTACAAAGAAGACTCGCTACCCATCGGTCAAAAGGGCCATGCTGAAAAAAGTCTCAAAACCAGAAATGCAGGACAGGCCATGGAGAAATGGGAGCCTTGCTACACTGATGGGCGGGATGTAAATTGCCAACAGCCACTCTGGAGAAGTGTACGGTGTGTCCTGAAACATCTAAAAAACACAGCTTAGAGAGCATAGGGCACTTCCACTCATGGGGGTATAAATTGGGAAAATGAAAAATCAGCAAGACACAAGCAGCCCAAAGTTTAGGGCTGCTCTGTTGACAAGGACCTCCACTTCATTCCACCTTCAATATCCCAGGAAAGAGAAAAATGGATAAAGAAGTTGTGGTCCTTATGTACAATGGAATATCACTCAGCCATGAAATCAATGTCATAAGGCTAGTAGCAGCATGATGAGTGGATTTAGGTACGACGATTCTAAGTGAAATAAGTCACACAGAAAAGGACACTTCTCATAAGGTATCACTTATAGAGGGAATGTAAAAACCGTTACATTTGAACTGAATTACAAAACAGAACAGAGTCACACATGCAGAAAACACACTATGGCTGCTTAACGGGAAAGGTGAGGTGGGGTGATACATAAAACAAGGGTTTCAATTAGCTCAGATACAGTTCCATAAACCCAATATGTAATAGACAAGACCTACTCCTTGCTCAGAGAACTGGATTCAACACGCCCTATTCACTGCACAAGAATATATCTGACTAGTAATAATCTTAAAACCTATGTATTGATATCTCACTGTTAGTGTGTCAAGTGGGTGTAAAGCGGCATAAACACAGCAGTGAAAAGCAGCTAAACCCCATTATAAAAATAAATTACTTTTACGAACCCATGAAACAAAGACAGTGAAAGAGAGAGAAATTCTTACACAATGCGTTCAGGGGCTGTGATGCAACCTGGATTGACCATATCTAGATCCACAGCTGGATGAGACATAAGGGTGGACACTCTTGGGGCTGAGAGGTTTGGTGAGGTTGGGTGAGCAAATGCTGACCCTTTAAAGTAATACTGCGTGGTACCCATCGCATGGTTCTCAAATCGCCAGGTTCAAGGGCAAGTTCCTACATTGAAAACATGCATGAGAAAACAAAAAGATGGTACACCATGTGATGGGGAAAGGTTTCTAAAACGCACCTCATTTCTCTTCTCCTTGTGCCCGGGTTCGCCATTCCAGCCGCTTTACTAACAATCTCCCTACTTGGAGCATCAGCACATTTAACCTCCTGTTCCGTACAGGTTGCAATTTGTCCTGAGGATGAACGGGTAGACGGGGAACCAGTGAGAGACTAGCTCTTGGTGTTGGGACAGGCACAGGTCACTCTATTTTCCCATCAGGAAGAAGAATTAACCACAGGCTAATCATCGCCCCCGAAAGCAGAACAGGGCCTGAAGCCATCCTGCGCTTTTGCGGCCAGCTCCCAAAAAAGCGAGTTGTAAAATGGAGCTTCAGGGCACTGCAATTCACAAACCTGCAGAGTTATAAATGATAACTCTCGTCCACAAATATATTAAGGGAAGGCAAAGAAGAGGATTTGAAATCAAGGCAGAATTGCAAGAAACAGATTTCAGGAGGTAGATTCGAATCGCCTTTAAAGCACATGAAAAGCGGCAAAACGTTGACAATGATGCCCTTGGCCAAGAAGGGCGTATGCGTTTTTTCCTGAATATATTCAGGAAAAAACGCATACGCCCTTTTTGGTCAACCAAGCAACCTGGAAAGGCAAATCAGCGCTACAAAGAAGACTCGCTACCCATCGGTCAAAAGGGCCATGCTGAAAAAAGTCTCAAAACCAGAAATGCAGGACAGGCCATGGAGAAATGGGAGCCTTGCTACACTGATGAGCGGGATGTAAATTGCCAACAGCCACTCTGGAGAAGTGTACGGTGTGTCCTGAAACATCTAAAAAACACAGCTTAGAGAGCATAGGGCACTTCTCATGGGGGTATAAATTGGGAAAATGAAAAATCAGCAAGACACAAGCACCCCAAAGTTTAGGGCTGCTCTGTTGACAAGGACCTCCACTTCATTCCACCTTCAATATCCCAGGAAAGAGAAAAATGGATAAAGAAGTTGTGGTCCTTATGTACAATGGAATATCACTCAGCCATGAAATCAATGTCATAAGGCTAGTAGCAGCATGATGAGTGGATTTAGGTACGACGATTCTAAGTGAAATAAGTCACACAGAAAAGGACACTTCTCATAAGGTATCACTTATAGAGGGAATGTCAAAACCGTTACACTTGAACTGAATTACAAAACAGAACAGAGTCACACATGTAGAAAACACACTATGGCTGCTTAACGGGAAAGGTGAGGTGGGGTGATACATAAAACAAGGGTTTCAAATTAGCTCAGATACCGTTCCATAAACCCAATATGTAATAGACAAGACCTACTCCTTGCTCAGAGAACTGGACTCAACACGCCCTATTCACCGCACAAGAATATATCTGACTAGTAATAATCTTAAAACCTATGTATTGATATCTCTCTGTTAGTGTGTCAAGTGGGTGTAAAGCGGCATAAACACAGCAGTGAAAAGCAGCTAAACCCCATTATAAAAATAAATTACTTCGAAAAACCCATGAAACAAAGACAGTGAAAGAGAGAGAAATTCTTACACAATGCGTTCAGGGGCTGTGATGCAACGTGGATTGATGATATCTAGACCCACAGCTGGATGAGACATAAGGGTGGACACTCTTGGGGCTGAGAGGTTTGGTGAGGTTGGGTGAGCAAACGCAGACCCTTTAAAGTAATACTGCGTGGTACCCATCGCATGGGTCCCAAATCTCCAGGTTCAAGGGCATCTTCCTACATCGAAAACATGCATGAGAAAACAAAAAGATGGTACACCATGTGATGGGGAAAGGTTTCTAAAACGCACCTCATTTCTCTTCTCCTTGTGCCCGGGTTCGCCATTCCAGCGGCTTTACTAACAATCTCCCTACTTGGAGCATCAGCACCTTTAACCTCCTGTTCCGTACAGGTTGCAATTTGTCCTGAGGATGAACGGGTAGACGGGGAACCAGTGAGAGACTAGCTCTTGGTGTTGGGACAGGCACAGGTCACTCTATTTTCCCATCAGGAAGAAGAATTAACCACAGGCTCATCCTCCCCCCCGGAACCAGAACAGGGCCTGAAGCCATCCTGCGCTTTTGTGGCCAGCTCCCAAAAAAGCGAGTTGTAAAATGGAGCTTCAGGGCACTGCAATTCACAAACCTGCAGAGTTATAAATGATAACTCTCGTCCACAAATATATTGAGGGAAGGCAAAGAAGAGGATTTGAATTCAAGGCAGAATTGCAGGAAACAGATTTCAGGAGGTAGATTCGAATCGCCTTTAAAGCACATGAAAAGCCTCAAAACGTTGACAATGATGCCCTTGGCCAAAAAGGGCGTATGCGTTTTTTCCTGAATATATTCAGGAAAAAACGCAAACGCCCTTTTTGGCCAACCAAAGAACCTGGAAAGGCAAATCAGGGCTACAAAGAAGACTCGCTACCCATCGGTCAAAAGGGCCATGCTGAAAAAAGTCTCAAAACCAGAAATGCAGGACAGGCCATGGAGAAATGGGAGCCTTGCTACACTGATGGGCGGGATGTAAATTGCCAACAGCCACTCTGGAGAAGTGTACGGTGTGTCCTGAAACATCTAAAAAACACAGCTTAGAGAGCATAGGGCACTTCCACTCATGGGGGTATAAATTGGGAAAATGAAAAATCAGCAAGACACAAGCACCCCAAAGTTTAGGGCTGCTCTGTTGACAAGGACCTCCACTTCATTCCACCTTCAATATCCCAGGAAAGAGAAAAATGGATAAAGAAGTTGTGGTCCTTATGTACAATGGAATATCACTCAGCCATGAAATCAATGTCATAAGGCTAGTAGCAGCATGATGAGTGGATTTAGGTACGACGATTCTAAGTGAAATAAGTCACACAGAAAAGGACACTTCTCATAAGGTATCACTTATAGAGGGAATGTAAAAACCGTTACATTTGAACTGAATTACAAAACAGAACAGAGTCACACATGCAGAAAACACACTATGGCTGCTTAACGGGAAAGGTGAGGTGGGGTGATACATAAAACAAGGGTTTCAATTAGCTCAGATACAGTTCCATAAACCCAATATGTAATAGACAAGACCTACTCCTTGCTCAGAGAACTGGATTCAACACGCCCTATTCACTGCACAAGAATATATCTGACTAGTAATAATCTTAAAACCTATGTATTGATATCTCACTGTTAGTGTGTCAAGTGGGTGTAAAGCGGCATAAACACAGCAGTGAAAAGCAGCTAAACCCCATTATAAAAATAAATTACTTTTACGAACCCATGAAACAAAGACAGTGAAAGAGAGAGAAATTCTTACACAATGCGTTCAGGGGCTGTGATGCAACCTGGATTGACCATATCTAGACCCACAGCTGGATTAGACATAAGGGTGGACACTCTTGGGGCTGAGAGGTTTGGTGAGGTTGGGTGAGCAAATGCTGACCCTTTAAAGTAATACTGCGTGGTACCCATCGCATGGTTCTCAAATCGCCAGGTTCAAGGGCAAGTTCCTACATTGAAAACATGCATGAGAAAACAAAAAGATGGTACACCATGTGATGGGGAAAGGTTTCTAAAACGCACCTCATTTCTCTTCTCCTTGTGCCCGGGTTCGCCATTCCAGCCGCTTTACTAACAATCTCCCTACTTGGAGCATCAGCACATTTAACCTCCTGTTCCGTACAGGTTGCAATTTGTCCTGAGGATGAACGGGTAGACGGGGAACCAGTGAGAGACTAGCTCTTGGTGTTGGGACAGGCACAGGTCACTCTATTTTCCCATCAGGAAGAAGAATTAACCACAGGCTAATCATCGCCCCCGAAAGCAGAACAGGGCCTGAAGCCATCCTGCGCTTTTGCGGCCAGCTCCCAAAAAAGCGAGTTGTAAAATGGAGCTTCAGGGCACTGCAATTCACAAACCTGCAGAGTTATAAATGATAACTCTCGTCCACAAATATATTAAGGGAAGGCAAAGAAGAGGATTTGAAATCAAGGCAGAATTGCAAGAAACAGATTTCAGGAGGTAGATTCGAATCGCCTTTAAAGCACATGAAAAGCGGCAAAACGTTGACAATGATGCCCTTGGCCAAGAAGGGCGTATGCGTTTTTTCCTGAATATATTCAGGAAAAAACGCATACGCCCTTTTTGGTCAACCAAGCAACCTGGAAAGGCAAATCAGCGCTACAAAGAAGACTCGCTACCCATCGGTCAAAAGGGCCATGCTGAAAAAAGTCTCAAAACCAGAAATGCAGGACAGGCCATGGAGAAATGGGAGCCTTGCTACACTGATGAGCGGGATGTAAATTGCCAACAGCCACTCTGGAGAAGTGTACGGTGTGTCCTGAAACATCTAAAAAACACAGCTTAGAGAGCATAGGGCACTTCCACTCATGGGGGTATAAATTGGGAAAATGAAAAATCAGCAAGACACAAGCACCCCAAAGTTTAGGGCTGCTCTGTTGACAAGGACCTCCACTTCATTCCACCTTCAATATCCCAGGAAAGAGAAAAATGGATAAAGAAGTTGTGGTCCTTATGTACAATGGAATATCACTCAGCCATGAAATCAATGTCATAAGGCTAGTAGCAGCATGATGAGTGGATTTAGGTACGACGATTCTAAGTGAAATAAGTCACACAGAAAAGGACACTTCTCATAAGGTATCACTTATAGAGGGAATGTCAAAACCGTTACACTTGAACTGAATTACAAAACAGAACAGAGTCACACATGTAGAAAACACACTATGGCTGCTTAACGGGAAAGGTGAGGTGGGGTGATACATAAAACAAGGGTTTCAAATTAGCTCAGATACCGTTCCATAAACCCAATATGTAATAGACAAGACCTACTCCTTGCTCAGAGAACTGGACTCAACACGCCCTATTCACCGCACAAGAATATATCTGACTAGTAATAATCTTAAAACCTGTGTATTGATATCTCTCTGTTAGTGTGTCAAGTGGGTGTAAAGCGGCATAAACACAGCAGTGAAAAGCAGCTAAACCCCATTATAAAAATAAATTACTTCGAAAAACCCATGAAACAAAGACAGTGAAAGAGAGAGAAATTCTTACACAATGCGTTCAGGGGCTGTGATGCAACGTGGATTGATGATATCTAGACCCACAGCTGGATGAGACATAAGGGTGGACACTCTTGGGGCTGAGAGGTTTGGTGAGGTTGGGTGAGCAAACGCAGACCCTTTAAAAAAATACTGCATGGTACCCATCGCATGGGTCCCAAATCTCCAGGTTCAAGGGCATCTTCCTACATCGAAAACATGCATGAGAAAACAAAAAGATGGTACACCATGTGATGGGGAAAGGTTTCTAAAACGCACCTCATTTCTCTTCTCCTTGTGCCCGGGTTCGCCATTCCAGCGGCTTTACTAACAATCTCCCTACTTGGAGCATCAGCACCTTTAACCTCCTGTTCCGTACAGGTTGCAATTTGTCCTGAGGATGAACGGGTAGACGGGGAACCAGTGAGAGACTAGCTCTTGGTGTTGGGACAGGCACAGGTCACTCTATTTTCCCATCAGGAAGAAGAATTAACCACAGGCTCATCCTCCCCCCCGGAACCAGAACAGGGCCTGAAGCCATCCTGCGCTTTTGTGGCCAGCTCCCAAAAAAGCGAGTTGTAAAATGGAGCTTCAGGGCACTGCAATTCACAAACCTGCAGAGTTATAAATGATAACTCTCGTCCACAAATATATTGAGGGAAGGCAAAGAAGAGGATTTGAAATCAAGGCAGAATTGCAGGAAACAGATTTCAGGAGGTAGATTCGAATCGCCTTTAAAGCACATGAAAAGCCTCAAAACGTTGACAATGATGCCCTTGGCCAAAAAGGGCGTATGCGTTTCTTCCTGAATATATTCAGGAAAAAACGCAAACGTCCTTTTTGGCCAACCAAAGAACCTGGAAAGGCAAATCAGGGCTACAAAGAAGACTCGCTACCCATCGGTCAAAAGGGCCATGCTGAAAAAAGTCTCAAAACCAGAAATGCAGGACAGGCCATGGAGAAATGGGAGCCTTGCTACACTGATGGGCGGGATGTAAATTGCCAACAGCCACTCTGGAGAAGTGTACGGTGTGTCCTGAAACATCTAAAAAACACAGCTTAGAGAGCATAGGGCACTTCCACTCATGGGGGTATAAATTGGGAAAATGAAAAATCAGCAAGACACAAGCACCCCAAAGTTTAGGGCTGCTCTGTTGACAAGGACCTCCACTTCATTCCACCTTCAATATCCCAGGAAAGAGAAAAATGGATAAAGAAGTTGTGGTCCTTATGTACAATGGAATATCACTCAGCCATGAAATCAATGTCATAAGGCTAGTAGCAGCATGATGAGTGGATTTAGGTACGACGATTCTAAGTGAAATAAGTCACACAGAAAAGGACACTTCTCATAAGGTATCACTTATAGAGGGAATGTAAAAACCGTTACATTTGAACTGAATTACAAAACAGAACAGAGTCACACATGCAGAAAACACACTATGGCTGCTTAACGGGAAAGGTGAGGTGGGGTGATACATAAAACAAGGGTTTCAATTAGCTCAGATACAGTTCCATAAACCCAATATGTAATAGACAAGACCTACTCCTTGCTCAGAGAACTGGATTCAACACGCCCTATTCACTGCACAAGAATATATCTGACTAGTAATAATCTTAAAACCTATGTATTGATATCTCACTGTTAGTGTGTCAAGTGGGTGTAAAGCGGCATAAACACAGCAGTGAAAAGCAGCTAAACCCCATTATAAAAATAAATTACTTTTACGAACCCATGAAACAAAGACAGTGAAAGAGAGAGAAATTCTTACACAATGCGTTCAGGGGCTGTGATGCAACCTGGATTGACCATATCTAGATCCACAGCTGGATGAGACATAAGGGTGGACACTCTTGGGGCTGAGAGGTTTGGTGAGGTTGGGTGAGCAAATGCTGACCCTTTAAAGTAATACTGCGTGGTACCCATCGCATGGTTCTCAAATCGCCAGGTTCAAGGGCAAGTTCCTACATTGAAAACATGCATGAGAAAACAAAAAGATGGTACACCATGTGATGGGGAAAGGTTTCTAAAACGCACCTCATTTCTCTTCTCCTTGTGCCCGGGTTCGCCATTCCAGCGGCTTTACTAACAATCTCCCTACTTGGAGCATCAGCACCTTTAACCTCCTGTTCCGTACAGGTTGCAATTTGTCCTGAGGATGAACGGGTAGACGGGGAACCAGTGAGAGACTAGCTCTTGGTGTTGGGACAGGCACAGGTCACTCTATTTTCCCATCAGGAAGAAGAATTAACCACAGGCTAATCATCGCCCCCGAAAGCAGAACAGGGCCTGAAGCCATCCTGCGCTTTTGCGGCCAGCTCCCAAAAAAGCGAGTTGTAAAATGGAGCTTCAGGGCACTGCAATTCACAAACCTGCAGAGTTATAAATGATAACTCTCGTCCACAAATATATTAAGGGAAGGCAAAGAAGAGGATTTGAAATCAAGGCAGAATTGCAAGAAACAGATTTCAGGAGGTAGATTCGAATCGCCTTTAAAGCACATGAAAAGCGGCAAAACGTTGACAATGATGCCCTTGGCCAAGAAGGGCGTATGCGTTTTTTCCTGAATATATTCAGGAAAAAACGCATACGCCCTTTTTGGTCAACCAAGCAACCTGGAAAGGCAAATCAGCGCTACAAAGAAGACTCGCTACCCATCGGTCAAAAGGGCCATGCTGAAAAAAGTCTCAAAACCAGAAATGCAGGACAGGCCATGGAGAAATGGGAGCCTTGCTACACTGATGAGCGGGATGTAAATTGCCAACAGCCACTCTGGAGAAGTGTACGGTGTGTCCTGAAACATCTAAAAAACACAGCTTAGAGAGCATAGGGCACTTCCACTCATGGGGGTATAAATTGGGAAAATGAAAAATCAGCAAGACACAAGCACCCCAAAGTTTAGGGCTGCTCTGTTGACAAGGACCTCCACTTCATTCCACCTTCAATATCCCAGGAAAGAGAAAAATGGATAAAGAAGTTGTGGTCCTTATGTACAATGGAATATCACTCAGCCATGAAATCAATGTCATAAGGCTAGTAGCAGCATGATGAGTGGATTTAGGTACGACGATTCTAAGTGAAATAAGTCACACAGAAAAGGACACTTCTCATAAGGTATCACTTATAGAGGGAATGTAAAAACCGTTACATTTGAACTGAATTACAAAACAGAACAGAGTCACACATGCAGAAAACACACTATGGCTGCTTAACGGGAAAGGTGAGGTGGGGTGATACATAAAACAAGGGTTTCAATTAGCTCAGATACAGTTCCATAAACCCAATATGTAATAGACAAGACCTACTCCTTGCTCAGAGAACTGGATTCAACACGCCCTATTCACTGCACAAGAATATATCTGACTAGTAATAATCTTAAAACCTATGTATTGATATCTCACTGTTAGTGTGTCAAGTGGGTGTAAAGCGGCATAAACACAGCAGTGAAAAGCAGCTAAACCCCATTATAAAAATAAATTACTTTTACGAACCCATGAAACAAAGACAGTGAAAGAGAGAGAAATTCTTACACAATGCGTTCAGGGGCTGTGATGCAACCTGGATTGACCATATCTAGATCCACAGCTGGATGAGACATAAGGGTGGACACTCTTGGGGCTGAGAGGTTTGGTGAGGTTGGGTGAGCAAATGCTGACCCTTTAAAGTAATACTGCGTGGTACCCATCGCATGGTTCTCAAATCGCCAGGTTCAAGGGCAAGTTCCTACATTGAAAACATGCATGAGAAAACAAAAAGATGGTACACCATGTGATGGGGAAAGGTTTCTAAAACGCACCTCATTTCTCTTCTCCTTGTGCCCGGGTTCGCCATTCCAGCGGCTTTACTAACAATCTCCCTACTTGGAGCATCAGCACCTTTAACCTCCTGTTCCGTACAGGTTGCAATTTGTCCTGAGGATGAACGGGTAGACGGGGAACCAGTGAGAGACTAGCTCTTGGTGTTGGGACAGGCACAGGTCACTCTATTTTCCCATCAGGAAGAAGAATTAACCACAGGCTAATCATCGCCCCCGAAAGCAGAACAGGGCCTGAAGCCATCCTGCGCTTTTGCGGCCAGCTCCCAAAAAAGCGAGTTGTAAAATGGAGCTTCAGGGCACTGCAATTCACAAACCTGCAGAGTTATAAATGATAACTCTCGTCCACAAATATATTAAGGGAAGGCAAAGAAGAGGATTTGAAATCAAGGCAGAATTGCAAGAAACAGATTTCAGGAGGTAGATTCGAATCGCCTTTAAAGCACATGAAAAGCGGCAAAACGTTGACAATGATGCCCTTGGCCAAGAAGGGCGTATGCGTTTTTTCCTGAATATATTCAGGAAAAAACGCATACGCCCTTTTTGGTCAACCAAGCAACCTGGAAAGGCAAATCAGCGCTACAAAGAAGACTCGCTACCCATCGGTCAAAAGGGCCATGCTGAAAAAAGTCTCAAAACCAGAAATGCAGGACAGGCCATGGAGAAATGGGAGCCTTGCTACACTGATGAGCGGGATGTAAATTGCCAACAGCCACTCTGGAGAAGTGTACGGTGTGTCCTGAAACATCTAAAAAACACAGCTTAGAGAGCATAGGGCACTTCCACTCATGGGGGTATAAATTGGGAAAATGAAAAATCAGCAAGACACAAGCACCCCAAAGTTTAGGGCTGCTCTGTTGACAAGGACCTCCACTTCATTCCACCTTCAATATCCCAGGAAAGAGAAAAATGGATAAAGAAGTTGTGGTCCTTATGTACAATGGAATATCACTCAGCCATGAAATCAATGTCATAAGGCTAGTAGCAGCATGATGAGTGGATTTAGGTACGACGATTCTAAGTGAAATAAGTCACACAGAAAAGGACACTTCTCATAAGGTATCACTTATAGAGGGAATGTCAAAACCGTTACACTTGAACTGAATTACAAAACAGAACAGAGTCACACATGTAGAAAACACACTATGGCTGCTTAACGGGAAAGGTGAGGTGGGGTGATACATAAAACAAGGGTTTCAAATTAGCTCAGATACCGTTCCATAAACCCAATATGTAATAGACAAGACCTACTCCTTGCTCAGAGAACTGGACTCAACACGCCCTATTCACCGCACAAGAATATATCTGACTAGTAATAATCTTAAAACCTATGTATTGATATCTCTCTGTTAGTGTGTCAAGTGGGTGTAAAGCGGCATAAACACAGCAGTGAAAAGCAGCTAAACCCCATTATAAAAATAAATTACTTCGAAAAACCCATGAAACAAAGACAGTGAAAGAGAGAGAAATTCTTACACAATGCGTTCAGGGGCTGTGATGCAACGTGGATTGATGATATCTAGACCCACAGCTGGATGAGACATAAGGGTGGACACTCTTGGGGCTGAGAGGTTTGGTGAGGTTGGGTGAGCAAACGCAGACCCTTTAAAGTAATACTGCGTGGTACCCATCGCATGGGTCCCAAATCTCCAGGTTCAAGGGCATCTTCCTACATCGAAAACATGCATGAGAAAACAAAAAGATGGTACACCATGTGATGGGGAAAGGTTTCTAAAACGCACCTCATTTCTCTTCTCCTTGTGCCCGGGTTCGCCATTCCAGCGGCTTTACTAACAATCTCCCTACTTGGAGCATCAGCACCTTTAACCTCCTGTTCCGTACAGGTTGCAATTTGTCCTGAGGATGAACGGGTAGACGGGGAACCAGTGAGAGACTAGCTCTTGGTGTTGGGACAGGCACAGGTCACTCTATTTTCCCATCAGGAAGAAGAATTAACCACAGGCTCATCCTCCCCCCCGGAACCAGAACAGGGCCTGAAGCCATCCTGCGCTTTTGTGGCCAGCTCCCAAAAAAGCGAGTTGTAAAATGGAGCTTCAGGGCACTGCAATTCACAAACCTGCAGAGTTATAAATGATAACTCTCGTCCACAAATATATTGAGGGAAGGCAAAGAAGAGGATTTGAATTCAAGGCAGAATTGCAGGAAACAGATTTCAGGAGGTAGATTCGAATCGCCTTTAAAGCACATGAAAAGCCTCAAAACGTTGACAATGATGCCCTTGGCCAAAAAGGGCGTATGCGTTTTTTCCTGAATATATTCAGGAAAAAACGCAAACGCCCTTTTTGGCCAACCAAAGAACCTGGAAAGGCAAATCAGGGCTACAAAGAAGACTCGCTACCCATCGGTCAAAAGGGCCATGCTGAAAAAAGTCTCAAAACCAGAAATGCAGGACAGGCCATGGAGAAATGGGAGCCTTGCTACACTGATGGGCGGGATGTAAATTGCCAACAGCCACTCTGGAGAAGTGTACGGTGTGTCCTGAAACATCTAAAAAACACAGCTTAGAGAGCATAGGGCACTTCCACTCATGGGGGTATAAATTGGGAAAATGAAAAATCAGCAAGACACAAGCACCCCAAAGTTTAGGGCTGCTCTGTTGACAAGGACCTCCACTTCATTCCACCTTCAATATCCCAGGAAAGAGAAAAATGGATAAAGAAGTTGTGGTCCTTATGTACAATGGAATATCACTCAGCCATGAAATCAATGTCATAAGGCTAGTAGCAGCATGATGAGTGGATTTAGGTACGACGATTCTAAGTGAAATAAGTCACACAGAAAAGGACACTTCTCATAAGGTATCACTTATAGAGGGAATGTAAAAACCGTTACATTTGAACTGAATTACAAAACAGAACAGAGTCACACATGCAGAAAACACACTATGGCTGCTTAACGGGAAAGGTGAGGTGGGGTGATACATAAAACAAGGGTTTCAATTAGCTCAGATACAGTTCCATAAACCCAATATGTAATAGACAAGACCTACTCCTTGCTCAGAGAACTGGATTCAACACGCCCTATTCACTGCACAAGAATATATCTGACTAGTAATAATCTTAAAACCTATGTATTGATATCTCACTGTTAGTGTGTCAAGTGGGTGTAAAGCGGCATAAACACAGCAGTGAAAAGCAGCTAAACCCCATTATAAAAATAAATTACTTTTACGAACCCATGAAACAAAGACAGTGAAAGAGAGAGAAATTCTTACACAATGCGTTCAGGGGCTGTGATGCAACCTGGATTGACCATATCTAGACCCACAGCTGGATTAGACATAAGGGTGGACACTCTTGGGGCTGAGAGGTTTGGTGAGGTTGGGTGAGCAAATGCTGACCCTTTAAAGTAATACTGCGTGGTACCCATCGCATGGTTCTCAAATCGCCAGGTTCAAGGGCAAGTTCCTACATTGAAAACATGCATGAGAAAACAAAAAGATGGTACACCATGTGATGGGGAAAGGTTTCTAAAACGCACCTCATTTCTCTTCTCCTTGTGCCCGGGTTCGCCATTCCAGCCGCTTTACTAACAATCTCCCTACTTGGAGCATCAGCACATTTAACCTCCTGTTCCGTACAGGTTGCAATTTGTCCTGAGGATGAACGGGTAGACGGGGAACCAGTGAGAGACTAGCTCTTGGTGTTGGGACAGGCACAGGTCACTCTATTTTCCCATCAGGAAGAAGAATTAACCACAGGCTAATCATCGCCCCCGAAAGCAGAACAGGGCCTGAAGCCATCCTGCGCTTTTGCGGCCAGCTCCCAAAAAAGCGAGTTGTAAAATGGAGCTTCAGGGCACTGCAATTCACAAACCTGCAGAGTTATAAATGATAACTCTCGTCCACAAATATATTGAGGGAAGGCAAAGAAGAGGATTTGAAATCAAGGCAGAATTGCAAGAAACAGATTTCAGGAGGTAGATTCGAATCGCCTTTAAAGCACATGAAAAGCGGCAAAACGTTGACAATGATGCCCTTGGCCAAGAAGGGCGTATGCGTTTTTTCCTGAATATATTCAGGAAAAAACGCATACGCCCTTTTTGGTCAACCAAGCAACCTGGAAAGGCAAATCAGCGCTACAAAGAAGACTCGCTACCCATCGGTCAAAAGGGCCATGCTGAAAAAAGTCTCAAAACCAGAAATGCAGGACAGGCCATGGAGAAATGGGAGCCTTGCTACACTGATGAGCGGGATGTAAATTGCCAACAGCCACTCTGGAGAAGTGTACGGTGTGTCCTGAAACATCTAAAAAACACAGCTTAGAGAGCATAGGGCACTTCCACTCATGGGGGTATAAATTGGGAAAATGAAAAATCAGCAAGACACAAGCACCCCAAAGTTTAGGGCTGCTCTGTTGACAAGGACCTCCACTTCATTCCACCTTCAATATCCCAGGAAAGAGAAAAATGGATAAAGAAGTTGTGGTCCTTATGTACAATGGAATATCACTCAGCCATGAAATCAATGTCATAAGGCTAGTAGCAGCATGATGAGTGGATTTAGGTACGACGATTCTAAGTGAAATAAGTCACACAGAAAAGGACACTTCTCATAAGGTATCACTTATAGAGGGAATGTCAAAACCGTTACACTTGAACTGAATTACAAAACAGAACAGAGTCACACATGTAGAAAACACACTATGGCTGCTTAACGGGAAAGGTGAGGTGGGGTGATACATAAAACAAGGGTTTCAAATTAGCTCAGATACCGTTCCATAAACCCAATATGTAATAGACAAGACCTACTCCTTGCTCAGAGAACTGGACTCAACACGCCCTATTCACCGCACAAGAATATATCTGACTAGTAATAATCTTAAAACCTGTGTATTGATATCTCTCTGTTAGTGTGTCAAGTGGGTGTAAAGCGGCATAAACACAGCAGTGAAAAGCAGCTAAACCCCATTATAAAAATAAATTACTTCGAAAAACCCATGAAACAAAGACAGTGAAAGAGAGAGAAATTCTTACACAATGCGTTCAGGGGCTGTGATGCAACGTGGATTGATGATATCTAGACCCACAGCTGGATGAGACATAAGGGTGGACACTCTTGGGGCTGAGAGGTTTGGTGAGGTTGGGTGAGCAAACGCAGACCCTTTAAAGAAATACTGCATGGTACCCATCGCATGGGTCCCAAATCTCCAGGTTCAAGGGCATCTTCCTACATCGAAAACATGCATGAGAAAACAAAAAGATGGTACACCATGTGATGGGGAAAGGTTTCTAAAACGCACCTCATTTCTCTTCTCCTTGTGCCCGGGTTCGCCATTCCAGCGGCTTTACTAACAATCTCCCTACTTGGAGCATCAGCACCTTTAACCTCCTGTTCCGTACAGGTTGCAATTTGTCCTGAGGATGAACGGGTAGACGGGGAACCAGTGAGAGACTAGCTCTTGGTGTTGGGACAGGCACAGGTCACTCTATTTTCCCATCAGGAAGAAGAATTAACCACAGGCTCATCCTCCCCCCCGGAACCAGAACAGGGCCTGAAGCCATCCTGCGCTTTTGTGGCCAGCTCCCAAAAAAGCGAGTTGTAAAATGGAGCTTCAGGGCACTGCAATTCACAAACCTGCAGAGTTATAAATGATAACTCTCGTCCACAAATATATTGAGGGAAGGCAAAGAAGAGGATTTGAAATCAAGGCAGAATTGCAGGAAACAGATTTCAGGAGGTAGATTCGAATCGCCTTTAAAGCACATGAAAAGCGGCAAAACGTTGACAATGATGCCCTTGGCCAAGAAGGGCGTATGCGTTTTTTCCTGAATATATTCAGGAAAAAACGCATACGCCCTTTTTGGTCAACCAAGCAACCTGGAAAGGCAAATCAGCGCTACAAAGAAGACTCGCTACCCATCGGTCAAAAGGGCCATGCTGAAAAAAGTCTCAAAACCAGAAATGCAGGACAGGCCATGGAGAAATGGGAGCCTTGCTACACTGATGAGCGGGATGTAAATTGCCAACAGCCACTCTGGAGAAGTGTACGGTGTGTCCTGAAACATCTAAAAAACACAGCTTAGAGAGCATAGGGCACTTCCACTCATGGGGGTATAAATTGGGAAAATGAAAAATCAGCAAGACACAAGCACCCCAAAGTTTAGGGCTGCTCTGTTGACAAGGACCTCCACTTCATTCCACCTTCAATATCCCAGGAAAGAGAAAAATGGATAAAGAAGTTGTGGTCCTTATGTACAATGGAATATCACTCAGCCATGAAATCAATGTCATAAGGCTAGTAGCAGCATGATGAGTGGATTTAGGTACGACGATTCTAAGTGAAATAAGTCACACAGAAAAGGACACTTCTCATAAGGTATCACTTATAGAGGGAATGTCAAAACCGTTACACTTGAACTGAATTACAAAACAGAACAGAGTCACACATGTAGAAAACACACTATGGCTGCTTAACGGGAAAGGTGAGGTGGGGTGATACATAAAACAAGGGTTTCAAATTAGCTCAGATACCGTTCCATAAACCCAATATGTAATAGACAAGACCTACTCCTTGCTCAGAGAACTGGACTCAACACGCCCTATTCACCGCACAAGAATATATCTGACTAGTAATAATCTTAAAACCTGTGTATTGATATCTCTCTGTTAGTGTGTCAAGTGGGTGTAAAGCGGCATAAACACAGCAGTGAAAAGCAGCTAAACCCCATTATAAAAATAAATTACTTCGAAAAACCCATGAAACAAAGACAGTGAAAGAGAGAGAAATTCTTACACAATGCGTTCAGGGGCTGTGATGCAACGTGGATTGATGATATCTAGACCCACAGCTGGATGAGACATAAGGGTGGACACTCTTGGGGCTGAGAGGTTTGGTGAGGTTGGGTGAGCAAACGCAGACCCTTTAAAGAAATACTGCATGGTACCCATCGCATGGGTCCCAAATCTCCAGGTTCAAGGGCATCTTCCTACATCGAAAACATGCATGAGAAAACAAAAAGATGGTACACCATGTGATGGGGAAAGGTTTCTAAAACGCACCTCATTTCTCTTCTCCTTGTGCCCGGGTTCGCCATTCCAGCGGCTTTACTAACAATCTCCCTACTTGGAGCATCAGCACCTTTAACCTCCTGTTCCGTACAGGTTGCAATTTGTCCTGAGGATGAACGGGTAGACGGGGAACCAGTGAGAGACTAGCTCTTGGTGTTGGGACAGGCACAGGTCACTCTATTTTCCCATCAGGAAGAAGAATTAACCACAGGCTCATCCTCCCCCCCGGAACCAGAACAGGGCCTGAAGCCATCCTGCGCTTTTGTGGCCAGCTCCCAAAAAAGCGAGTTGTAAAATGGAGCTTCAGGGCACTGCAATTCACAAACCTGCAGAGTTATAAATGATAACTCTCGTCCACAAATATATTGAGGGAAGGCAAAGAAGAGGATTTGAAATCAAGGCAGAATTGCAGGAAACAGATTTCAGGAGGTAGATTCGAATCGCCTTTAAAGCACATGAAAAGCCTCAAAACGTTGACAATGATGCCCTTGGCCAAAAAGGGCGTATGCGTTTCTTCCTGAATATATTCAGGAAAAAACGCAAACGTCCTTTTTGGCCAACCAAAGAACCTGGAAAGGCAAATCAGGGCTACAAAGAAGACTCGCTACCCATCGGTCAAAAGGGCCATGCTGAAAAAAGTCTCAAAACCAGAAATGCAGGACAGGCCATGGAGAAATGGGAGCCTTGCTACACTGATGGGCGGGATGTAAATTGCCAACAGCCACTCTGGAGAAGTGTACGGTGTGTCCTGAAACATCTAAAAAACACAGCTTAGAGAGCATAGGGCACTTCCACTCATGGGGGTATAAATTGGGAAAATGAAAAATCAGCAAGACACAAGCACCCCAAAGTTTAGGGCTGCTCTGTTGACAAGGACCTCCACTTCATTCCACCTTCAATATCCCAGGAAAGAGAAAAATGGATAAAGAAGTTGTGGTCCTTATGTACAATGGAATATCACTCAGCCATGAAATCAATGTCATAAGGCTAGTAGCAGCATGATGAGTGGATTTAGGTACGACGATTCTAAGTGAAATAAGTCACACAGAAAAGGACACTTCTCATAAGGTATCACTTATAGAGGGAATGTAAAAACCGTTACATTTGAACTGAATTACAAAACAGAACAGAGTCACACATGCAGAAAACACACTATGGCTGCTTAACGGGAAAGGTGAGGTGGGGTGATACATAAAACAAGGGTTTCAATTAGCTCAGATACAGTTCCATAAACCCAATATGTAATAGACAAGACCTACTCCTTGCTCAGAGAACTGGATTCAACACGCCCTATTCACTGCACAAGAATATATCTGACTAGTAATAATCTTAAAACCTATGTATTGATATCTCACTGTTAGTGTGTCAAGTGGGTGTAAAGCGGCATAAACACAGCAGTGAAAAGCAGCTAAACCCCATTATAAAAATAAATTACTTTTACGAACCCATGAAACAAAGACAGTGAAAGAGAGAGAAATTCTTACACAATGCGTTCAGGGGCTGTGATGCAACCTGGATTGACCATATCTAGATCCACAGCTGGATGAGACATAAGGGTGGACACTCTTGGGGCTGAGAGGTTTGGTGAGGTTGGGTGAGCAAATGCTGACCCTTTAAAGTAATACTGCGTGGTACCCATCGCATGGTTCTCAAATCGCCAGGTTCAAGGGCAAGTTCCTACATTGAAAACATGCATGAGAAAACAAAAAGATGGTACACCATGTGATGGGGAAAGGTTTCTAAAACGCACCTCATTTCTCTTCTCCTTGTGCCCGGGTTCGCCATTCCAGCGGCTTTACTAACAATCTCCCTACTTGGAGCATCAGCACCTTTAACCTCCTGTTCCGTACAGGTTGCAATTTGTCCTGAGGATGAACGGGTAGACGGGGAACCAGTGAGAGACTAGCTCTTGGTGTTGGGACAGGCACAGGTCACTCTATTTTCCCATCAGGAAGAAGAATTAACCACAGGCTAATCATCGCCCCCGAAAGCAGAACAGGGCCTGAAGCCATCCTGCGCTTTTGCGGCCAGCTCCCAAAAAAGCGAGTTGTAAAATGGAGCTTCAGGGCACTGCAATTCACAAACCTGCAGAGTTATAAATGATAACTCTCGTCCACAAATATATTAAGGGAAGGCAAAGAAGAGGATTTGAAATCAAGGCAGAATTGCAAGAAACAGATTTCAGGAGGTAGATTCGAATCGCCTTTAAAGCACATGAAAAGCGGCAAAACGTTGACAATGATGCCCTTGGCCAAGAAGGGCGTATGCGTTTTTTCCTGAATATATTCAGGAAAAAACGCATACGCCCTTTTTGGTCAACCAAGCAACCTGGAAAGGCAAATCAGCGCTACAAAGAAGACTCGCTACCCATCGGTCAAAAGGGCCATGCTGAAAAAAGTCTCAAAACCAGAAATGCAGGACAGGCCATGGAGAAATGGGAGCCTTGCTACACTGATGAGCGGGATGTAAATTGCCAACAGCCACTCTGGAGAAGTGTACGGTGTGTCCTGAAACATCTAAAAAACACAGCTTAGAGAGCATAGGGCACTTCCACTCATGGGGGTATAAATTGGGAAAATGAAAAATCAGCAAGACACAAGCACCCCAAAGTTTAGGGCTGCTCTGTTGACAAGGACCTCCACTTCATTCCACCTTCAATATCCCAGGAAAGAGAAAAATGGATAAAGAAGTTGTGGTCCTTATGTACAATGGAATATCACTCAGCCATGAAATCAATGTCATAAGGCTAGTAGCAGCATGATGAGTGGATTTAGGTACGACGATTCTAAGTGAAATAAGTCACACAGAAAAGGACACTTCTCATAAGGTATCACTTATAGAGGGAATGTCAAAACCGTTACACTTGAACTGAATTACAAAACAGAACAGAGTCACACATGTAGAAAACACACTATGGCTGCTTAACGGGAAAGGTGAGGTGGGGTGATACATAAAACAAGGGTTTCAAATTAGCTCAGATACCGTTCCATAAACCCAATATGTAATAGACAAGACCTACTCCTTGCTCAGAGAACTGGACTCAACACGCCCTATTCACCGCACAAGAATATATCTGACTAGTAATAATCTTAAAACCTATGTATTGATATCTCTCTGTTAGTGTGTCAAGTGGGTGTAAAGCGGCATAAACACAGCAGTGAAAAGCAGCTAAACCCCATTATAAAAATAAATTACTTCGAAAAACCCATGAAACAAAGACAGTGAAAGAGAGAGAAATTCTTACACAATGCGTTCAGGGGCTGTGATGCAACGTGGATTGATGATATCTAGACCCACAGCTGGATGAGACATAAGGGTGGACACTCTTGGGGCTGAGAGGTTTGGTGAGGTTGGGTGAGCAAACGCAGACCCTTTAAAGTAATACTGCGTGGTACCCATCGCATGGGTCCCAAATCTCCAGGTTCAAGGGCATCTTCCTACATCGAAAACATGCATGAGAAAACAAAAAGATGGTACACCATGTGATGGGGAAAGGTTTCTAAAACGCACCTCATTTCTCTTCTCCTTGTGCCCGGGTTCGCCATTCCAGCGGCTTTACTAACAATCTCCCTACTTGGAGCATCAGCACCTTTAACCTCCTGTTCCGTACAGGTTGCAATTTGTCCTGAGGATGAACGGGTAGACGGGGAACCAGTGAGAGACTAGCTCTTGGTGTTGGGACAGGCACAGGTCACTCTATTTTCCCATCAGGAAGAAGAATTAACCACAGGCTCATCCTCCCCCCCGGAACCAGAACAGGGCCTGAAGCCATCCTGCGCTTTTGTGGCCAGCTCCCAAAAAAGCGAGTTGTAAAATGGAGCTTCAGGGCACTGCAATTCACAAACCTGCAGAGTTATAAATGATAACTCTCGTCCACAAATATATTGAGGGAAGGCAAAGAAGAGGATTTGAATTCAAGGCAGAATTGCAGGAAACAGATTTCAGGAGGTAGATTCGAATCGCCTTTAAAGCACATGAAAAGCCTCAAAACGTTGACAATGATGCCCTTGGCCAAAAAGGGCGTATGCGTTTTTTCCTGAATATATTCAGGAAAAAACGCAAACGCCCTTTTTGGCCAACCAAAGAACCTGGAAAGGCAAATCAGGGCTACAAAGAAGACTCGCTACCCATCGGTCAAAAGGGCCATGCTGAAAAAAGTCTCAAAACCAGAAATGCAGGACAGGCCATGGAGAAATGGGAGCCTTGCTACACTGATGGGCGGGATGTAAATTGCCAACAGCCACTCTGGAGAAGTGTACGGTGTGTCCTGAAACATCTAAAAAACACAGCTTAGAGAGCATAGGGCACTTCCACTCATGGGGGTATAAATTGGGAAAATGAAAAATCAGCAAGACACAAGCACCCCAAAGTTTAGGGCTGCTCTGTTGACAAGGACCTCCACTTCATTCCACCTTCAATATCCCAGGAAAGAGAAAAATGGATAAAGAAGTTGTGGTCCTTATGTACAATGGAATATCACTCAGCCATGAAATCAATGTCATAAGGCTAGTAGCAGCATGATGAGTGGATTTAGGTACGACGATTCTAAGTGAAATAAGTCACACAGAAAAGGACACTTCTCATAAGGTATCACTTATAGAGGGAATGTAAAAACCGTTACATTTGAACTGAATTACAAAACAGAACAGAGTCACACATGCAGAAAACACACTATGGCTGCTTAACGGGAAAGGTGAGGTGGGGTGATACATAAAACAAGGGTTTCAATTAGCTCAGATACAGTTCCATAAACCCAATATGTAATAGACAAGACCTACTCCTTGCTCAGAGAACTGGATTCAACACGCCCTATTCACTGCACAAGAATATATCTGACTAGTAATAATCTTAAAACCTATGTATTGATATCTCACTGTTAGTGTGTCAAGTGGGTGTAAAGCGGCATAAACACAGCAGTGAAAAGCAGCTAAACCCCATTATAAAAATAAATTACTTTTACGAACCCATGAAACAAAGACAGTGAAAGAGAGAGAAATTCTTACACAATGCGTTCAGGGGCTGTGATGCAACCTGGATTGACCATATCTAGACCCACAGCTGGATTAGACATAAGGGTGGACACTCTTGGGGCTGAGAGGTTTGGTGAGGTTGGGTGAGCAAATGCTGACCCTTTAAAGTAATACTGCGTGGTACCCATCGCATGGTTCTCAAATCGCCAGGTTCAAGGGCAAGTTCCTACATTGAAAACATGCATGAGAAAACAAAAAGATGGTACACCATGTGATGGGGAAAGGTTTCTAAAACGCACCTCATTTCTCTTCTCCTTGTGCCCGGGTTCGCCATTCCAGCCGCTTTACTAACAATCTCCCTACTTGGAGCATCAGCACATTTAACCTCCTGTTCCGTACAGGTTGCAATTTGTCCTGAGGATGAACGGGTAGACGGGGAACCAGTGAGAGACTAGCTCTTGGTGTTGGGACAGGCACAGGTCACTCTATTTTCCCATCAGGAAGAAGAATTAACCACAGGCTAATCATCGCCCCCGAAAGCAGAACAGGGCCTGAAGCCATCCTGCGCTTTTGCGGCCAGCTCCCAAAAAAGCGAGTTGTAAAATGGAGCTTCAGGGCACTGCAATTCACAAACCTGCAGAGTTATAAATGATAACTCTCGTCCACAAATATATTGAGGGAAGGCAAAGAAGAGGATTTGAAATCAAGGCAGAATTGCAAGAAACAGATTTCAGGAGGTAGATTCGAATCGCCTTTAAAGCACATGAAAAGCGGCAAAACGTTGACAATGATGCCCTTGGCCAAGAAGGGCGTATGCGTTTTTTCCTGAATATATTCAGGAAAAAACGCATACGCCCTTTTTGGTCAACCAAGCAACCTGGAAAGGCAAATCAGCGCTACAAAGAAGACTCGCTACCCATCGGTCAAAAGGGCCATGCTGAAAAAAGTCTCAAAACCAGAAATGCAGGACAGGCCATGGAGAAATGGGAGCCTTGCTACACTGATGAGCGGGATGTAAATTGCCAACAGCCACTCTGGAGAAGTGTACGGTGTGTCCTGAAACATCTAAAAAACACAGCTTAGAGAGCATAGGGCACTTCCACTCATGGGGGTATAAATTGGGAAAATGAAAAATCAGCAAGACACAAGCACCCCAAAGTTTAGGGCTGCTCTGTTGACAAGGACCTCCACTTCATTCCACCTTCAATATCCCAGGAAAGAGAAAAATGGATAAAGAAGTTGTGGTCCTTATGTACAATGGAATATCACTCAGCCATGAAATCAATGTCATAAGGCTAGTAGCAGCATGATGAGTGGATTTAGGTACGACGATTCTAAGTGAAATAAGTCACACAGAAAAGGACACTTCTCATAAGGTATCACTTATAGAGGGAATGTCAAAACCGTTACACTTGAACTGAATTACAAAACAGAACAGAGTCACACATGTAGAAAACACACTATGGCTGCTTAACGGGAAAGGTGAGGTGGGGTGATACATAAAACAAGGGTTTCAAATTAGCTCAGATACCGTTCCATAAACCCAATATGTAATAGACAAGACCTACTCCTTGCTCAGAGAACTGGACTCAACACGCCCTATTCACCGCACAAGAATATATCTGACTAGTAATAATCTTAAAACCTGTGTATTGATATCTCTCTGTTAGTGTGTCAAGTGGGTGTAAAGCGGCATAAACACAGCAGTGAAAAGCAGCTAAACCCCATTATAAAAATAAATTACTTCGAAAAACCCATGAAACAAAGACAGTGAAAGAGAGAGAAATTCTTACACAATGCGTTCAGGGGCTGTGATGCAACGTGGATTGATGATATCTAGACCCACAGCTGGATGAGACATAAGGGTGGACACTCTTGGGGCTGAGAGGTTTGGTGAGGTTGGGTGAGCAAACGCAGACCCTTTAAAGAAATACTGCATGGTACCCATCGCATGGGTCCCAAATCTCCAGGTTCAAGGGCATCTTCCTACATCGAAAACATGCATGAGAAAACAAAAAGATGGTACACCATGTGATGGGGAAAGGTTTCTAAAACGCACCTCATTTCTCTTCTCCTTGTGCCCGGGTTCGCCATTCCAGCGGCTTTACTAACAATCTCCCTACTTGGAGCATCAGCACCTTTAACCTCCTGTTCCGTACAGGTTGCAATTTGTCCTGAGGATGAACGGGTAGACGGGGAACCAGTGAGAGACTAGCTCTTGGTGTTGGGACAGGCACAGGTCACTCTATTTTCCCATCAGGAAGAAGAATTAACCACAGGCTCATCCTCCCCCCCGGAACCAGAACAGGGCCTGAAGCCATCCTGCGCTTTTGTGGCCAGCTCCCAAAAAAGCGAGTTGTAAAATGGAGCTTCAGGGCACTGCAATTCACAAACCTGCAGAGTTATAAATGATAACTCTCGTCCACAAATATATTGAGGGAAGGCAAAGAAGAGGATTTGAAATCAAGGCAGAATTGCAGGAAACAGATTTCAGGAGGTAGATTCGAATCGCCTTTAAAGCACATGAAAAGCCTCAAAACGTTGACAATGATGCCCTTGGCCAAAAAGGGCGTATGCGTTTCTTCCTGAATATATTCAGGAAAAAACGCAAACGTCCTTTTTGGCCAACCAAAGAACCTGGAAAGGCAAATCAGGGCTACAAAGAAGACTCGCTACCCATCGGTCAAAAGGGCCATGCTGAAAAAAGTCTCAAAACCAGAAATGCAGGACAGGCCATGGAGAAATGGGAGCCTTGCTACACTGATGGGCGGGATGTAAATTGCCAACAGCCACTCTGGAGAAGTGTACGGTGTGTCCTGAAACATCTAAAAAACACAGCTTAGAGAGCATAGGGCACTTCCACTCATGGGGGTATAAATTGGGAAAATGAAAAATCAGCAAGACACAAGCACCCCAAAGTTTAGGGCTGCTCTGTTGACAAGGACCTCCACTTCATTCCACCTTCAATATCCCAGGAAAGAGAAAAATGGATAAAGAAGTTGTGGTCCTTATGTACAATGGAATATCACTCAGCCATGAAATCAATGTCATAAGGCTAGTAGCAGCATGATGAGTGGATTTAGGTACGACGATTCTAAGTGAAATAAGTCACACAGAAAAGGACACTTCTCATAAGGTATCACTTATAGAGGGAATGTAAAAACCGTTACATTTGAACTGAATTACAAAACAGAACAGAGTCACACATGCAGAAAACACACTATGGCTGCTTAACGGGAAAGGTGAGGTGGGGTGATACATAAAACAAGGGTTTCAATTAGCTCAGATACAGTTCCATAAACCCAATATGTAATAGACAAGACCTACTCCTTGCTCAGAGAACTGGATTCAACACGCCCTATTCACTGCACAAGAATATATCTGACTAGTAATAATCTTAAAACCTATGTATTGATATCTCACTGTTAGTGTGTCAAGTGGGTGTAAAGCGGCATAAACACAGCAGTGAAAAGCAGCTAAACCCCATTATAAAAATAAATTACTTTTACGAACCCATGAAACAAAGACAGTGAAAGAGAGAGAAATTCTTACACAATGCGTTCAGGGGCTGTGATGCAACCTGGATTGACCATATCTAGACCCACAGCTGGATTAGACATAAGGGTGGACACTCTTGGGGCTGAGAGGTTTGGTGAGGTTGGGTGAGCAAATGCTGACCCTTTAAAGTAATACTGCGTGGTACCCATCGCATGGTTCTCAAATCGCCAGGTTCAAGGGCAAGTTCCTACATTGAAAACATGCATGAGAAAACAAAAAGATGGTACACCATGTGATGGGGAAAGGTTTCTAAAACGCACCTCATTTCTCTTCTCCTTGTGCCCGGGTTCGCCATTCCAGCCGCTTTACTAACAATCTCCCTACTTGGAGCATCAGCACATTTAACCTCCTGTTCCGTACAGGTTGCAATTTGTCCTGAGGATGAACGGGTAGACGGGGAACCAGTGAGAGACTAGCTCTTGGTGTTGGGACAGGCACAGGTCACTCTATTTTCCCATCAGGAAGAAGAATTAACCACAGGCTAATCATCGCCCCCGAAAGCAGAACAGGGCCTGAAGCCATCCTGCGCTTTTGCGGCCAGCTCCCAAAAAAGCGAGTTGTAAAATGGAGCTTCAGGGCACTGCAATTCACAAACCTGCAGAGTTATAAATGATAACTCTCGTCCACAAATATATTAAGGGAAGGCAAAGAAGAGGATTTGAAATCAAGGCAGAATTGCAAGAAACAGATTTCAGGAGGTAGATTCGAATCGCCTTTAAAGCACATGAAAAGCGGCAAAACGTTGACAATGATGCCCTTGGCCAAGAAGGGCGTATGCGTTTTTTCCTGAATATATTCAGGAAAAAACGCATACGCCCTTTTTGGTCAACCAAGCAACCTGGAAAGGCAAATCAGCGCTACAAAGAAGACTCGCTACCCATCGGTCAAAAGGGCCATGCTGAAAAAAGTCTCAAAACCAGAAATGCAGGACAGGCCATGGAGAAATGGGAGCCTTGCTACACTGATGAGCGGGATGTAAATTGCCAACAGCCACTCTGGAGAAGTGTACGGTGTGTCCTGAAACATCTAAAAAACACAGCTTAGAGAGCATAGGGCACTTCCACTCATGGGGGTATAAATTGGGAAAATGAAAAATCAGCAAGACACAAGCACCCCAAAGTTTAGGGCTGCTCTGTTGACAAGGACCTCCACTTCATTCCACCTTCAATATCCCAGGAAAGAGAAAAATGGATAAAGAAGTTGTGGTCCTTATGTACAATGGAATATCACTCAGCCATGAAATCAATGTCATAAGGCTAGTAGCAGCATGATGAGTGGATTTAGGTACGACGATTCTAAGTGAAATAAGTCACACAGAAAAGGACACTTCTCATAAGGTATCACTTATAGAGGGAATGTAAAAACCGTTACACTTGAACTGAATTACAAAACAGAACAGAGTCACACATGTAGAAAACACACTATGGCTGCTTAACGGGAAAGGTGAGGTGGGGTGATACATAAAACAAGGGTTTCAAATTAGCTCAGATACCGTTCCATAAACCCAATATGTAATAGACAAGACCTACTCCTTGCTCAGAGAACTGGACTCAACACGCCCTATTCACCGCACAAGAATATATCTGACTAGTAATAATCTTAAAACCTATGTATTGATATCTCTCTGTTAGTGTGTCAAGTGGGTGTAAAGCGGCATAAACACAGCAGTGAAAAGCAGCTAAACCCCATTATAAAAATAAATTACTTCGAAAAACCCATGAAACAAAGACAGTGAAAGAGAGAGAAATTCTTACACAATGCGTTCAGGGGCTGTGATGCAACCTGGATTGATGATATCTAGACCCACAGCTGGATGAGACATAAGGGTGGACACTCTTGGGGCTGAGAGGTTTGGTGAGGTTGGGTGAGCAAACGCAGACCCTTTAAAGTAATACTGCGTGGTACCCATCGCATGGGTCCCAAATCTCCAGGTTCAAGGGCATCTTCCTACATCGAAAACATGCATGAGAAAACAAAAAGATGGTACACCATGTGATGGGGAAAGGTTTCTAAAACGCACCTCATTTCTCTTCTCCTTGTGCTGGGGTTCGCCATTCCAGCCGCTTTACTAACAATCTCCCTACTTGGAGCATCAGCACCTTTAACCTCCTGTTCCGTACAGGTTGCAATTTGTCCTGAGAATGAACGGGTAGACGGGGAACCAGTAAGACACTAGCTCTTGGTGTTGGGACAGGCACAGGTCACTCTATTTTCCCATCAGGAAGAAGAATTAACCACAGGCTAATCCTCCCCCCCCGGAACCAGAACAGGGCCTGAAGCCATCCAGCGCTTTTGCGGCCAGCTCCCAAAAAAGCGAGTTGTAAAAAGGAGCTTCAGGGCACTGCAATTCACAAACCTGCAGAGTTATAAATGATAACTCTCGTGCACAAATATATTGAGGGAAGGCAAAGAAGAGGATTTGAAATCAAGGCAGAATTGCAGGAAACAGATTTCAGAAGGTAGATTCGAATCGCCTTTAAAGCACATGAAAAGCGGCAAAACGTTGACAATGATGCCCTTGGCCAAAAAGGGCGTATGCGTTTTTTCCTGAATATATTCAGGAAAAAACGCATACGCCCTTTTTGGCCAACCAAGCAACCTGGAAAGGCAAATCAGCGCTACAAAGAAGACTCGCTACCCATCGGTCAAAAGGGCCATGCTGAAAAAAGTCTCAAAACCAGAAATTCGGGACAGGCCATGGAGAAATGGGAGCCTTGCTACACTGATGGGTGGGATGTAAATTGCCAACAGCCACTCTGGAGAAGTGTACGGTGTGTCCTGAAACATCTAAAAAACACAGCTTAGAGAGCATAGGGCACTTCCACTCATGGGGGTATAAATTGGGAAAATGAAAAATCAGCAAGACACAAGCACCCCAAAGTTTAGGGCTGCTCTGTTGACAAGGACCTCCACTTCATTCCACCTTCAATATCCCAGGAAAGAGAAAAATGGATAAAGAAGTTGTGGTCCTTATGTACAATGGAATATCACTCAGCCATGAAATCAATGTCATAAGGCTAGTAGCAGCATGATGAGTGGATTTAGGTACGACGATTCTAAGTGAAATAAGTCACACAGAAAAGGACACTTCTCATAAGGTATCACTTATAGAGGGAATGTAAAAACCGTTACACTTGAACTGAATTACAAAACAGAACAGAGTCACACATGCAGAAATCACACTATGGCTGCTTAACGGGAAAGGTGAGGTGGGGTGATACATAAAACAAGGGTTTCAAATTAGCTCAGATACCGTTCCATAAACCCAATATGTAATAGACAAGACCTACTCCTTGCTCAGAGAACTGGACTCAACACGCCCTATTCACCTCACAAGAATATATCTGACTAGTAATAATCTTAAAACCTACGTATTGATATCTCTCTGTTAGTGTGTCAAGTGGGTGTAAAGCGGCATAAACACAGCAGTGAAAAGCAGCTAAACCCCATTATAAAAAGAAATTACTTCGAAAAACCCATGAAACAAAGACAGTGAAAGAGAGAGAAATTCTTACACAATGCGTTCAGGGGCTGTGATGCAACCTGGATTGACCATATCTAGACCCACAGCTGGATGAGACATAAGGGTGGACACTCTTGGGGCTGAGAGGTTTGGTGAGGTTGGGTGAGCAAACGCAGACCCTTTAAAGTAATACTGCGTGGTACCCATCGCATGGGTCCCAAATCTCCAGGTTCAAGGGCATCTTCCTACATCGAAAACATGCATGAGAAAACAAAAAGATGGTACACCATGTGATGGGGAAAGGTTTCTAAAACGCACCTCATTTCTCTTCTCCTTGTGCCCGGGTTCGCCATTCCACCCGCTTTACTAACAATCTCCCTACTTGGAGCATCAGCACCTTTAACCTCCTGTTCCGTACAGGTTGCAATTTGTCCTGAGGATGAACGGGTACATGGGGAACCAGTGAGAGACTAGCTCTTGGTGTTGGGACAGGCACAGGTCACTCTATTTTCCCATCAGGAAGAAGAATTAACCACAGGCTCATCCTCCCCCCCGGAACCAGAACAGGGCCTGAAGCCATCCTGCGCTTTTGCGGCCAGCTTCCAAAAAAGCGAGTTGTAAAAAGGAGCTTCAAGGCACTGCAATTCACAAACCTGCAGAGTTATAAATGATAACTCTCGTCCACAAATATATTGAGGGAAGGCAAAAAAGAGGATTTGAAATCAAGGCAGAATTGCAGGAAACAGATTTCAGAAGGTAGATTCGAATCGCCTTTAAAGCACATGAAAAGCGGCAAAACGTTGACAATGATGCCCTTGGCCAAAAAGGGCGTATGCGTTTTTTCCTGAATATATTCAGGAAAAAACGCATACGCCCTTTTTGGCCAACCAAGCAACCTGGAAAGGCAAATCAGGGCTACAAAGAAGACTCGCTACCCATCGGTCAAAAGGGCCATGCTGAAAAAAGTCTCAAAACCAGAAATGCAGGACAGGCCATGGAGAAATGGGAGCCTTGCTACACTGATGGGCGGGATGTAAATTGCCAACAGCCACTCTGGAGAAGTGTACGGTGTGTCCTGAAACATCTAAAAAACACAGCTTAGAGAGCATAGGGCACTTCCACTCATGGGGGTATAAATTGGGAAAATGAAAAATCAGCAAGACACAAGCACCCCAAAGTTTAGGGCTGCTCTGTTAACAAGGACCTCCACTTCATTCCACCTTCAATATCCCAGGAAAGAGAAAAATGGATAAAGAAGTTGTGGTCCTTATGTACAATGGAATATCACTCAGCCATGAAATCAATGTCATAAGGCTAGTAGCAGCATGATGAGTGGATTTAGGTACGACGATTCTAAGTGAAATAAGTCACACAGAAAAGGACACTTCTCATAAGGTATCACTTATAGAGGGAATGTCAAAACCGTTACACTTGAACTGAATTACAAAACAGAACAGAGTCACACATGCAGAAAACACACTATGGCTGCTTAACGGGAAAGGTGATGTGGGGTGATACATAAAACAAGGGTTTCAAATTAGCTCAGATACCGTTCCATAAACCCAATATGTAATAGACAAGACCTACTCCTTGCTCAGAGAACTGGACTCAACACGCCCTATTCACCGCACAAGAATATATCTGACTAGTAATAATCTTAAAACCTATGTATTGATATCTCTCTGTTAGTGTGTCAGGTTGGTGTAAAGCGGCATAAACACAGCAGTGAAAAGCAGCTAAACCCCATTATAAAAAGAAATTACTTCGAAAAACCCATGAAACAAAGACAGTGAAAGAGAGAGAAATTCTTACACAATGCGTTCAGGGGCTGTGATGCAACCTGGATTGACCATATCTAGACCCACAGCTGGATGAGACATAAGGGTGGACACTCTTGGGGCTGAGAGGTTTGGTGAGGTTGGGTGAGCAAACGCAGACCCTTTAAAGTACTACTGTGTGGTACCCATCGCATGGGTCCCAAATCTCCAGGTTCAAGGGCATCTTCCTACATCGAAAACATGCATGAGAAAACAAAAACATGGTACACCATGTGATGGGGAAAGGTTTCTAAAACGCACCTCATTTCTCTTCTCCTTGTGCCCGGTTTCGCCATTCCAGCCGCTTTACTAACAATCTCCCTACTTGGAGCATCAGCACCTTTAACCTCCTGTTCCGTACAGGTTGCAATTTGTCCTGAGGATGAACGGGAAGACGGGGAACCAGTGAGAGACTAGCTCTTGTTGTTGGGACAGGCACAGGTCACTCTATTTTCCCATCAGGAAGAAGAATTAACCACAGGCTCATCCTCCCCCCCAGAACCAGAACAGGGCCTGAAGCCATCCAGTGCTTTTGTGGCCAGCTCCCAAAAAAGCGAGTTGTAAAATGGAGCTTCAGGGCACTGCAATTCACAAACCTGCAGAGTTATAAATGATAACTCTCGTCCACAAATTTATTGAGGGAAGGCAAAGAAGAGGATTTGAAATCAAGGCAGACTTGCAGGAAACAGATTTCAGGAGGTAGATTCGAATCGCCTTTAAAGCACATGAAAAGCGGCAAAACGTTGACAATGATGCCCTTGGCCAAAAAGGGCGTATGCATTTTTTCCTGAATATATTCAGGAAAAAACGCATATGCCCTTTTTGGCCAACCAAGCAACCTGGAAAGGCAAATCAGGGCTACAAAGAAGACTCGCTACCCATCGGTCAAAAGGGCCATGCTGAAAAAAGTCTCAAAACCAGAAATGCAGGACAGGCCATGGAGAAATGGGAGCCTTGCTACACTGATGGGCGGGATGTAAATTGCCAACAGCCACTCTGGAGAAGTGTACGGTGTGTCCTGAAACATCTAAAAAACACAGCTTAGAGAGCATAGGGCACTTCCACTCATGGGGGTATAAATTGGGAAAATGAAAAATCAGCAAGACACAAGCACCCCAAAGTTTAGGGCTGCTCTGTTGACAAGGACCTCCACTTCATTCCACCTTCAATATCCCAGGAAAGAGAAAAATGGATAAAGAAGTTGTGGTCCTTATGTACAATGGAATATCACTCAGCCATGAAATCAATGTCATAAGGCTAGTAGCAGCATGATGAGTGGATTTAGGTACGACGATTCTAAGTGAAATAAGTCACACAGAAAAGGACACTTCTCATAAGGTATCACTTATAGAGGGAATGTCAAAACCGTTACACTTGAACTGAATTACAAAACAGAACAGAGTCACACATGCAGAAAACACACTATGGCTGCTTAACGGGAAAGGTGAGGTGGGGTGATACATAAAACAAGGGTTTCAAATTAGCTCAGATACCGTTCCATAAACCCAATATGTAATAGACAAGACCTACTCCTTGCTCAGAGAACTGGACTCAACATGCCCTATTCACCGCACAAGAATATATCTGACTAGTAATAATCTTAAAACCTATGTATTGATATCTCTCTGTTAGTGTGTCAGGTGGGTGTAAAGCGGCATAAACACAGCAGTGAAAAGCAGCTAAACCCCATTATAAAAATAAATTACTTCGAAAAACCCATGAAACAAAGACAGTGAAAGAGAGAGAAATTCTTACACAATGCGTTCAGGGGCTGTGATGCAACCTGGATTGACCATATCTAAACCCACAGCTGGATGAGACATAACGGTGGACACTTTTGGGGCTGAGAGGTTTGGTGAGGTTGGGTGAGCAAACGCAGACCCTTTAAAGTACTACTGCGTGGTACCCATCGCATGGGTCCCAAATCTCCAGGTTCAAGGGCATCTTCCTACATCGAAAACATGCATGAGAAAACAAAAAGATGGTACACCATGTGATGGGGAAAGGTTTCTAAAACGCACCTCATTTCTCTTCTCCTTGCGCCCGGTTTCGCCATTCCAGCCGCTTTACTAACAATCTCCCTACTTGGAGCATCAGCACATTTACCCTCCTGTTCCATACAGGTTGCAATTTGTCCTGAGGATGAACGGGTAGACGGGGAACCAGTGAGAGACTAGCTCTTGGTGTTGGGACAGGCACAGGTCACTCTATTTTCCCATCAGGAAGAAGAATTAACCACAGGCTCATCCTCCCCCCCGGAACCAGAACAGGGCCTGAAGCCATCCTGCGGTTTTGCGGCCAGCTCCCAAAAAAGCGAGTTGTAAAATGGAGCTTCAGGGCACTGCAATTCACAAACCTGCAGAGTTATAAATGATAACTCTCGTCCACAAATATATTGAGGGAAGGCAAAGAAGAGGATTTGAAATCAAGGCAGACTTGCAGGAAACAGATTTCAGGAGGTAGATTCGAATCGCCTTTAAAGCACATGAAAAGCGGCAAAACGTTGACAATGATGCCCTTGGCCAAAAAGGGCGTATGCGTTTTTTCCTGAATATATTCAGGAAAAAACGCATACGCCCTTTTTGGCCAACCAAGCAACCTGGAAAGGCAAATCAGGGCTACAAAGAAGACTCGCTACCCATCGGTCAAAAGGGCCATGCTGAAAAAAGTCTCAAAACCAGAAATGCAGGACAGGCCATGGAGAAATGGGAGCCTTGCTACACTGATGGGCGGGATGTAAATTGCCAACAGCCACTCTGGAGAAGTGTACGGTGTGTCCTGAAACATCTAAAAAACACAGCTTAGAGAGCATAGGGCACTTCCACTCATGGGGGTATAAATTGGGAAAATGAAAAATCAGCAAGACACAAGCACCCCAAAGTGTAGGGCTGCTCTGTTGACAAGGACCTCCACTTCATTCCACCTTCAATATCCCAGGAAAGAGAAAAATGGATAAAGAAGTTGTGGTCCTTATGTACAATGGAATATCACTCAGCCATGAAATCAATGTCATAAGGCTAGTAGCAGCATGATGAGTGGATTTAGGTACGACGATTCTAAGTGAAATAAGTCACAGAGAAAAGGACACTTCTCATAAGGTATCACTTATAGAGGGAATGTCAAAACCGTTACACTTGAACTGAATTACAAAACAGAACAGAGTCACACATGCAGAAAACACACTATGGCTGCTTAACGGGAAAGGTGAGGTGGGGTGATACATAAAACAAGGGTTTCAAATTAGCTCAGATACGGTTCCATAAACCCAATATGTAATAGACAAGACCTACTCCTTGCTCAGAGAACTGGACTCAACACGCCCTATTCACCACACAAGAATATATCTGACTAGTAATAATCTTAAAACCTATGTATTGATATCTCTCTGTTAGTGTGTCAGGTGGGTGTAAAGCGGCATAAACACAGCAGTGAAAAGCAGCTAAACCCCATTATAAAAATAAATTACTTCGAAAAACCCATGAAACAAAGACAGTGAAAGAGAGAGAAATTCTTACACAATGCGTTCAGGGGCTGTGATGCAACCTGGATTGACCATATCTAGACCCACAGCTGGATGAGACATAAGGGTGGACACTCTTGGGGCTGAGAGGTTTGGTGAGGTTGGGTGAGCAAACGCAGACCCTTTAAAGTACTACTGCGTGGTACCCATCGCATGGGTCCCAAATCTCCAGGTTCAAGGGCATCTTCCTACATCGAAAACATGCATGAGAAAACAAAAAGATGGTACACCATGTGATGGGAAAAGGTTTCTAAAACGCACCTCATTTCTCTTCTCCTTGTGCCCGGGTTCGCCATTCCAGCCGCTTTACTAACAATCTCCCTACTTGGAGCATCAGCACCTTTAACATCCTGTTCCGTACAGGTTGCAATTTGTCCTGAGGATGAACGGGTAAACGGGGAACCAGTGAGAGACTAGCTCTTGGTGTTGGGACAGGCACAGGTCACTCTATTTTCCCATCAGGAAGAAGAATTAACCACAGGCTCATCCTCCCCCCCGGAACCAGAACAGGGCCTGAAGCCATCCTGCGCTTTTGCGGCCAGCTCCCAAAAAAGCGAGTTGTAAAATGGAGCTTCAGGGCACTGCAATTCACAAACCTGCAGAGTTATAAATGATAACTCTCGTCCACAAATATATTGAGGGAAGGCAAAGAAGAGGATTTGAAATCAAGGCAGAATTGCAGGAAACAGATTTCAGGAGGTAGATTCGAATCGCCTTTAAAGCACATGAAAAGCGGCAAAACGTTGACAATGATGCCCTTGGCCAAAAAGGGCGTATGCGTTTTTTCCTGAATATATTCAGGAAAAAACGCATACGCCCTTTTTGGCCAACCAAGCAACCTGGAAAGGCAAATCAGCGCTACAAAGAAGTCTCGCTTCCCATCGGCAAAAGGGCCATGCTGAAAAAAGTGTCAAAACCAGAAATGGAGGACAGGCCATGGAGAAATGGGAGCCTTGCTACACTGATGGGCGGGATGTAAATTGCCAACAGCCACTCTGGAGAAGAGTACGGTGTGTCCTGAAACATCTAAAAAACACAGCTTAGAGAGCATAGGGCACTTCCACTCATGGGGGTATACATTGGGAAAATGAAAAATCAGCAAGACACAAGCACCCCAATGTATAGGGCTGCTCTGTTGACAAGGACCTCCACTTCATTCCACCTTCAATATCCCAGGAAAGAGAAAAATGGATAAAGAAGTTGTGGTCCTAATGTACAATGGAATATCACTCAGCCATGAAATCAATGTCATAAGGCTAGTAGCAGCATGATGAGTGGATTTAGGTACGACGATTCTAAGTGAAATAAGTCACACAGAAAAGGACACTTCTCATAAGGTATCACTTATAGAGGGAATGTCAAAACCGTTACACTTGAACTGAATTACAAAACAGAACAGAGTCACACATGCAGAAAACACACTATGGCTGCTTAACGGGAAAGGTGAGGTGGGGTGATACATAAAACAAGGGTTTCAAATTAGCTCAGATACCGTTCCATAAAACCAATATGTAATAGACAAGACCTACTCCTTGCTCAGAGAACTGGTCTCAACACGCCCTATTCACTGCACAAGAATATATCTGACTAGTAATAATCTTAAAACCTATGTATTGATATCTCTCTGTTAGTGTGTCAAGTGGGTATAAAGCGGCATAAACACAACAGTGAAAAGCAGCTAAACCCCATTATAAAAAAAAAATTACTTTGAAAAACCCATGAAATAAAGACTGTGAAAGAGAGAGAAATTTTTACACAATGCGTTCAGGGGCTGTGATGCAACCTGGATTGACCATATCTAGACCCACAGCTGGATGAGACATAAGGGTGGACACTCTTGGGGCTGAGAGGTTTGGTGAGGTTGGGTGAGCAAACGCAGACCCTTTAAAGTAATACTGCGTGGTACCCATCGCATGGGTCCAAAATCTCCAGGTTCAAGGGCATCTTCCTACATCGAAAACATGCATGAGAAAACAAAAAGATGGTACACCATGTGATGGGGAAAGTTTTCTAAAACGCACCTCATTTCTCTTCTCCTTGTGCCCGGGTTCGCCATTCCAGCCGCTTTACTAACAATCTCCCTACTTGGAGCATCAGCACCTTTAACCTCCTGTTCCGTACAGGTTGCAATTTGTCCTGAGGATGAACGGGTACACGGGGAACCAGTGAGAGACTAGCTCTTGGTGTTGGGACAGGCACAGGTCACTCTATTTTCCCATCAGGAAGAAGAATTAACCACAGGCTCATCCTGCCCACCGGAACCAGAAAAGGGCCTGAAGCCATCCTGCGCTTTTGCGGCCAGCTCCCTAAAAAGCGAGTTGTAAAATGGAGCTTCAGGGCACTGCAATTCACAAACCGGCAGAGTTATAAATGATAACTCTCGTCCACAAATATATTGAGGGAAGGCAAAGAAGAGGATTTGAAATCAAGGCAGAATTGCAGGAAACAGATTTCAGGAGGTAGATTCGAATCGCCTTTAAAGCACATGAAAAGCGGCAAAACGTTGACAATGATGCCATTGGCCAAAAAGTGCGTATGCGATTTTTCCTGAATATATTCAGGAAAAAACGCATACGCCCTTTTTGGCCAACCAAGCAACCTGGAAAGGCAAATCAGCGCTAAAAAGAAGTCTCGCTACCCATTGGTCAAAATGGCCATGCTGAAAAAAGTGTCAAAACCAGAAATGCAGGAAAGGCCATGGAGAAATGGGAGCCATGCTACACTGATGGGCGGGATGTAAATTGCCAACAGTCACTCTGGAGAAGTGTACGGTGAGTCCTGAAACATCTAAAAAACACAGCTTAGAGAGCATAGGGCACTTCCACTCATGGGGATATACATTGGGAAAATTAAAAATCAGCAAGACACAAGCACCCCAAAGTTTAGGGCTGCTCTCTTGACAAGGACCTCCACTTCATTCCACCTTCAATATCCCAGGAAAGAGAAAAATGGATAAAGAAGTTGTGGTCCTTATATACAATGGAATATCACTCAGCCATGAAATCAATGTCATAAGGCTAGTAGCAGCATGATGAGTGGATTTAGGTACGAAGAATCTAAGTGAAATAAGTCACACAGAAAAGGACACTTCTCATAAGGTATCACTGATAGACGGAATGTAAAACCGTTACACTTGAACTGAATTACAAAACAGAACGGAGTCACACATGCAGAAAACACACTATGGCTGCTTAACGGGAAAGGTGAGGTGGGGTGATACATAAAACAAGGGTTTCAAATTAGCTCAGATACCGTTCCATAAACCCAATATGTAATAGACAAGTCCTACTCCTTGCTCAGAGAACTGGACTCAACACGCCCTATTCACCGCACAAGAATATATCTGACTAGTAATAATCTTAAAACCTATGTATTGATATCTCTCTGTTAGTGTGTCAAGTGGGTGTAAAGCGGCATAAACACAGCAGTGAAAAGCAGCTAAACCCCTTTATAAAAATAAATTACTTTGAAAAACCCATGAAACAAAGACAGTGAAAGAGAGAGAAATTCTTACACAATGCGTTCAGGGGCTGTGATGCAACCTGGATTGACCATATCTAGACCCACAGCTGGATGAGACATAAGGGTGGACACTCTTGGGGCTGAGAGGTTTGGTGAGGTTGGGTGAGCAAACGCAGACCCTTTAAAGTAATACTGCGTGGTACCCATCGCATGGGTCCCAAATCTCCAGGTTCAAGGGCATCTTGCTACATCGAAAACATGCATGAGAAACCCAGAAGATGGTACACCGTGTGATGGGGAAAGGTTTCTAAAACGCACCTCATTTCTCATCTCCTTTTGCTCGGGTTCGCCATTCCAGCCACTTTACCAGCAATCTCCCTACTTGGAGCATCAGCACCTTTAACCTCCTGTTCCGTACAGGTTGCAATTTGTCCTGAGGATGAACGGGAAGACATGGAACCAATAAGAGACTAGCTCTTGGTGTTGGGACACGCAGAGGTCACTCTATTTTCCCATCAGGAAGAAGAATTAACCACAGGCTCATCCTGCCCACCGGAACCAGAAAAGGGCCTGAAGCCATCCTGCGCTTTTGCGGCCAGCTCCCTAAAAAGCGAGTTGTAAAATGTAGCTTCAGGGCACTGCAATTCACAAACCTGCAGAGTTATAAATGATAACTCTCGTCCACAAATATATTGAGGGAAGGCAAAGAAGAGGATTTGAAATCAAGGCAGAATTGCAGGAAACAGATTTCAGGAGGTAGATTCGAATCGCCTTTAAAGCACATGAAAAGCGGCAAAACGTTGACAATGATGCCCTTGGCCAAAAAGGGCGTATGCGTTTTTTCCTGAATATATTCAGGAAAAAACGCATACGCCCTTTTTGGCCAACCAAGCAACCTGGAAAGGCAAATCAGCGCTACAAAGAAGTCTCGCTTCCCATCGGCAAAAGGGCCATGCTGAAAAAAGTGTCAAAACCAGAAATGGAGGACAGGCCATGGAGAAATGGGAGCCTTGCTACACTGATGGGCGGGATGTAAATTGCCAACAGCCACTCTGGAGAAGAGTACGGTGTGTCCTGAAACATCTAAAAAACACAGCTTAGAGAGCATAGGGCACTTCCACTCATGGGGGTATACATTGGGAAAATTAAAAATCAGCAAGACACAAGCACCCCAAAGTTTAGGGCTACTCTGTTGACAAGGACCTCCACTTCATTCCACCTTCAATATCCCAGGAAAGAGAAAAATGGATAAAGAAGTTGTGGTCCTTATGTACAATGGAATATCACTCAGCCATGAAATCAATGTCATAAGGCTAGTAGCAGCATGATGAATGGATTTAGGTGCGACGAATCTAAGTGAAATAAGTCACACAGAAAAGGACACTTCTCATAAGGTATCACTGATAGACGGAATGTAAAACCGTTACACTTGAACTGAATTACAAAACAGAACAGAGTCACACATGCAGAAAACACACTATGGCTGCTTAACGGGAAAGGTGAGGTGGGGTGATACATAAAACAAGGGTTTCAAATTAGCTCAGATACCGTTCCATAAACCCAATATGTAATAGACAAGACCTACTCCTTGCTCAGAGAACCGGACTCAACACGCCCTATTCACTGCACAAGAATATATCTGATTAGTAATAATCTTAAAACCTATGTATTGATATCTCTCTGTTAGTGTGTCAAGTGGGTGTAAAGCGGCATAAACACAGCAGTGAAAAGCAGCTAAACCCCATTATAGAAATAAATTACTTTGAAAAACCCATGAAACAAAGACAGTGAAAGAGAGAGAAATTCTTACACAATGCGTTCAGGGGCTGTGATGCAACCTGGATTGACCATATCTAGACCCACAGCTGGATGAGACATAAGGGTGGACACTCTTGGGGCTGAGAGGTTTGGTGAGGTTGGGTGAGCAAACGCAGACCCTTTAAAGTACTACTGCGTGGTACCCATCCCATGGGTCCCAAATCTCCAGGTTCAAGGGCATCTTCCTACATCGAAAACATGCATGAGAAACCCAGAAGATGGTACACCGTGTGATGGGGAAAGGTTTCTAAAACGCACCTCATTTCTCATCTCCTTGTGCCCGGGTTTGCCATTCCAGCCACTTTACTAGCAATCTCCCTACTTGGAGCATCAGCACCTTTAACCTCCTGTTCCATACAGGTTGCAATTTGTCCTGAGGATGAACGGGTAGATGGGGAACCAATGAGAGACTAGCTCTTGGTGTTGGGACAGGCACAGGTCACTCTATTTTCCCATCAGGAAGAAGAATTAACCACAGGCACAGCCTGAACCCGGAAACAGAACAGGGCCTGAAGCCATCCTGCGCTTTTGCGGCCAGCTCCCAAAAAAGCGAGTTGTAAAATGGAGCTTCAGGGCACTGCAATTCACAAACCTGCAGAGTTATACATGATAACTCTCGTCCACAAATATATTGAGGGAAGGCAAAGAAGAGGATTTGAAATCAAGGCAGAATTGCAGGAAACAGATTTCAGGAGGTAGATTCGAATCACCTTTAAAGCACATGAAAAGCGGCAAAACGTTGACAATGATGCCCTTGGCTAAAAAGGGCGTATGCGTTTTTTCCTGAATATATTCAGGAAAAAACGCATACGCCCTTTTTGGCCAACCAAGCAACCTGGAAAGGCAAATCAGCGCTACAAAGAAGACTCGCTACCCATCGGTCAAAAGGGCCATGCTGAAAAAAGTCTCAAAACCAGAAATGGGGGACAGGCAATGGAGAAATGGGAGCCTTGCTACACTGATGGGCGGGGTGTTAATTGCCAACAGCCACTCTGGAGAAGTGTACGGTGTGTCCTGAAACATCTAAAAAACACAGCTTAGAGAGCATAGGGCACTTCCACTCATGGGGGTATAAATTGGGAAAATGAAAAATCAGCAAGACACAAGCACTCCAAAGTTTAGGGCTGCTCTGTTGACAAGGACCTCCACTTCATTCCACCTTCAATATCCCGGGAAAGAGAAAAATGGATAAAGAAGTTGTGGTCCTTATGTACAATGGAATATCACTCAGCCATGAAATCAATATCATAAGGCTAGTAGCAGCATGATGAGTGGATTTAGGTACGACGATTCTAAGTGAAATAAGTCACACAGAAAAGGACACTTCTCATAAGGTATCACTTATAGAGGGAATGTAAAAACCGTTACACTTGAACTGAATTACAAAACAGAACAGAGTCACACATGCAGAAATCACACTATGGCTGCTTAACGGGAAAGGTGCGGTGGGGTGATACATAAAACAAGGGTTTCAAATTAGCTCAGATACCGTTCCATAAACCCAATATGTAATAGACAAGACCTACTCCTTGCTCAGAGAACTGGACTCAACACGCCCTATTCACCGCACAAGAATATATCTGACTAGTAATAATCTTAAAACCTATGTATTGATATCTCACTGTTAGTGTGTCAAGTGGGTGTAAAGCGGCATAAACACAGCAGTGAAAAGCAGCTAAACCCCATTATAAAAATAAATTACTTCGAAAAACCCATGAAACAAAGACAGTGAAAGAGAGAGAAATTCTTACACAATGCGTTCAGGGGCTGTGATGCAACCTGGATTGACCATATCTAGACCCACAGCTGGATGAGACATAAGGGTGGACACTCTTGGGGCTGAGAGGTTTGGTGAGGTTGGGTGAGCAAACGCAGACCCTTTAAAGGAATACTGCGTGGTACCCATCGCATGGGTCCCAAATCTCCAGGTTCAAGGGCATCTTCCTACATCGAAAACATGCATGAGAAAACAAAAAGATGGTACACCATGTGATTGGGAAAGGTTTCTAAAACGCACCTCATTTCTCTTCTCCTTGTGCCCGGGTTCGCCATTCCAGCCGCTTTACTAACAATCTCCCTACATGGAGCATCAGCACATTTAACCTCCTGTTCCGTACAGGTTGCAATTTGTCCTGAGGATGAACGGGTAGACGGGGAACCAGTGAGAGACTAGCTCTTGGTGTTGAGACAGGCACAGGTCACTCTATTTTCCCATCAGGAAGAAGAATTAACCACAGGCTAATCATCACCCCCGAAAGCAGAACAGGGCCTGAAGCCATCCTGTGCTTTTGCGGCCAGCTCCCAAAAAAGCGAGTTGTAAAATGGAGCTTCAGGGCACTGCAATTCACAAACCTGCAGAGTTATAAATGATAAATCTCGTCCACAAATATATTCAGGGAAGGCAACGAAGAGGATTTGAAATCAAGGCAGAATTGCAGGAAACAGATTTCAGGAGGTAGATTCGAATCGCCTTTAAAGCACATGAAAAGCGGCAAAACGTTGACAATGATGCCCTTGGCCAAAAAGGGCGTATGCGTTTTTTCCTGAATATATTCAGGAAAAAAGGCATACGCCCTTTTTGGTCAACCAAGCAACCTGGAAAGGCAAATCAGCGCTACAAAGAACACTCGCTACCCATCGGTCAAAAGGGCCATGCTGAAAAAAGTGTCAAAACCAGAAATGCAGGACAGGCCATGGAGAAATGGGAGCCTTGCTACACTGATGGGCGGGATGTAAATTGCCAACAGCCACTCTGGAGAAGTGTACGGTGTGTCCTGAAACATCTAAAAAACACAGCTTAGAGAGCATAGGGCACTTCCACTCATGGGGGTATAAATTGGGAAAATGAAAAATCAGCAAGACACAAGCACCCCAAAGTTTAGGGCTGCTCTGTTGACAAGGACCTCCACTTCATTCCACCTTCAATATCCCAGGAAAGAGAAAAATGGATAAAGAAGTTGTGGTCCTTATGTACAATGGAATATCACTCAGCCATGAAATCAATGTCATAAGGCTAGTAGCAGCATGATGAGTGGATTTAGGTACGACGATTCTAAGTGAAATAAGTCACACAGAAAAGGACACTTCTCATAAGGTATCACTTAAGGAGGGAATGTAAAAAGCGTTACAGTTGAACTGAATTACAAAACAGAACAGAGTCACACATGCAGAAAACACACTATGGCTGCTTAACGGGAAAGGTGAGGTGGGGTGATACATAAAACAAGGGTTTCAAATTAGCTCAGATACCGTTCCATAAACCCAATATGTAATAGACAAGACCTACTCCTTGCTCAGAGAACTGGACTCAACACGCCCTATTCACCGCACAAGAATATATCTGACTAGTAATAATCTTAAAACCTATGTATTGATATCTCTCTGTTAGTGTGTCAAGTGGGTGTAAAGCGGCATAAACACAGCAGTGAAAAGCAGCTAAACCCCATTATAAAAATAAATTACTTCGAAAAACCCATGAAACAAAGACAGTGAAAGAGAGAGAAATGCTTACACAATGCGTTCAGGGGCTGTGATGCAACCTGGATTGACCATATCTAGACCCACAGCTGGATGAGACATAAGGGTGGACACTCTTGGAGCTGAGAGGTTTGGTGAGGTTGGGTGAGCAAACGCAGACCCTTTAAAGTAATACTGCGTGGTACCCATCCCATGGGACCCAAATCTCCAGGTTCAAGGGCATCTTCCTACATCGAAAACATGCATGAGAATCCCAGAAGATGGTACACCGTGTGATGGGGAAAGGTTTCTAAAACGCACCTCATTTCTCTTCTCCTTGTGCCCGGGTTCGCCATTCCAGCCGCTTTACTAACAATCTCCCTACATGGAGCATCAGCACATTTAACCTCCTGTTCCGTACAGGTTGCAATTTGTCCTGAGGATGAACGGGTAGACGGGGAACCAGTGAGAGACTAGCTCTTGGTGTTGAGACAGGCACAGGTCACTCTATTTTCCCATCAGGAAGAAGAATTAACCACAGGCTAATCATCACCCCCGAAAGCAGAACAGGGCCTGAAGCCATCCTGTGCTTTTGCGGCCAGCTCCCAAAAAAGCGAGTTGTAAAATGGAGCTTCAGGGCACTGCAATTCACAAACCTGCAGAGTTATAAATGATAAATCTCGTCCACAAATATATTCAGGGAAGGCAACGAAGAGGATTTGAAATCAAGGCAGAATTGCAGGAAACAGATTTCAGGAGGTAGATTCGAATCGCCTTTAAAGCACATGAAAAGCGGCAAAACGTTGACAATGATGCCCTTGGCCAAAAAGGGCGTATGCGTTTTTTCCTGAATATATTCAGGAAAAAAGGCATACGCCCTTTTTGGTCAACCAAGCAACCTGGAAAGGCAAATCAGCGCTACAAAGAACACTCGCTACCCATCGGTCAAAAGGGCCATGCTGAAAAAAGTGTCAAAACCAGAAATGCAGGACAGGCCATGGAGAAATGGGAGCCTTGCTACACTGATGGGCGGGATGTAAATTGCCAACAGCCACTCTGGAGAAGTGTACGGTGTGTCCTGAAACATCTAAAAAACACAGCTTAGAGAGCATAGGGCACTTCCACTCATGGGGGTATAAATTGGGAAAATGAAAAATCAGCAAGACACAAGCACCCCAAAGTTTAGGGCTGCTCTGTTGACAAGGACCTCCACTTCATTCCACCTTCAATATCCCAGGAAAGAGAAAAATGGATAAAGAAGTTGTGGTCCTTATGTACAATGGAATATCACTCAGCCATGAAATCAATGTCATAAGGCTAGTAGCAGCATGATGAGTGGATTTAGGTACGACGATTCTAAGTGAAATAAGTCACACAGAAAAGGACACTTCTCATAAGGTATCACTTATAGAGGGAATGTAAAAACCGTAACATTTGAACTGAATTACAAAACAGAACAGAGTCACACATGCAGAAAACACACTATGGCTGCTTAACGGGAAAGGTGAGGTGGGGTGATACATAAAACAAGGGTTTCAATTAGCTCAGATACAGTTCCATAAACCCAATATGTAATAGACAAGACCTACTCCTTGCTCAGAGAACTGGATTCAACACGCCCTATTCACTGCACAAGAATATATCTGACTAGTAATAATCTTAAAACCTATGTATTGATATCTCACTGTTAGTGTGTCAAGTGGGTGTAAAGCGGCATAAACACAGCAGTGAAAAGCAGCTAAACCCCATTATAAAAATAAATTACTTTTACGAACCCATGAAACAAAGACAGTGAAAGAGAGAGAAATTCTTACACAATGCGTTCAGGGGCTGTGATGCAACCTGGATTGACCATATCTAGACCCACAGCTGGATTAGACATAAGGGTGGACACTCTTGGGGCTGAGAGGTTTGGTGAGGTTGGGTGAGCAAATGCTGACCCTTTAAAGTAATACTGCGTGGTACCCATCGCATGGTTCTCAAATCGCCAGGTTCAAGGGCAAGTTCCTACATTGAAAACATGCATGAGAAAACAAAAAGATGGTACACCATGTGATGGGGAAAGGTTTCTAAAACGCACCTCATTTCTCTTCTCCTTGTGCCCGGGTTCGCCATTCCAGCCGCTTTACTAACAATCTCCCTACTTGGAGCATCAGCACATTTAACCTCCTGTTCCGTACAGGTTGCAATTTGTCCTGAGGATGAACGGGTAGACGGGGAACCAGTGAGAGACTAGCTCTTGGTGTTGGGACAGGCACAGGTCACTCTATTTTCCCATCAGGAAGAAGAATTAACCACAGGCTAATCATCGCCCCCGAAAGCAGAACAGGGCCTGAAGCCATCCTGCGCTTTTGCTGCCAGCTCCCAAAAAAGCGAGTTGTAAAATGGAGCTTCAGGGCACTGCAATTCACAAACCTGCAGAGTTATAAATGATAACTCTCGTCCACAAATATATTAAGGGAAGGCAAAGAAGAGGATTTGAAATCAAGGCAGAATTGCAAGAAACAGATTTCAGGAGGTAGATTCGAATCGCCTTTAAAGCACATGAAAAGCGGCAAAACGTTGACAATGATGCCCTTGGCCAAGAAGGGCGTATGCGTTTTTTCCTGAATATATTCAGGAAAAAACGCATACGCCCTTTTTGGTCAACCAAGCAACCTGGAAAGGCAAATCAGCGCTACAAAGAACACTCGCTACCCATCGGTCAAAAGGGCCATGCTGAAAAAAGTCTCAAAACCAGAAATGCAGGACAGGCCATGGAGAAATGGGAGCCTTGCTACACTGATGAGCGGGATGTAAATTGCCAACAGCCACTCTGGAGAAGTGTACGGTGTGTCCTGAAACATCTGAAAAACACAGCTTAGAGAGCATAGGGCACTTCCACTCATGGGGGTATAAATTGGGAAAATGAAAAATCAGCAAGACACAAGCACCCCAAAGTTTAGGGCTGCTCTGTTGACAAGGACCTCCACTTCATTCCACCTTCAATATCCCAGGAAAGAGAAAAATGGATAAAGAAGTTGTGGTCCTTATGTACAATGGAATATCACTCAGCCATGAAATCAATGTCATAAGGCTAGTAGCAGCATGATGAGTGGATTTAGGTACGACGATTCTAAGTGAAATAAGTCACACAGAAAAGGACACTTCTCATAAGGTATCACTTATAGAGGGAATGTCAAAACCGTTACACTTGAACTGAATTACAAAACAGAACAGAGTCACACATGTAGAAAACACACTATGGCTGCTTAACGGGAAAGGTGAGGTGGGGTGATACATAAAACAAGGGTTTCAAATTAGCTCAGATACCGTTCCATAAACCCAATATGTAATAGACAAGACCTACTCCTTGCTCAGAGAACTGGACTCAACACGCCCTATTCACCGCACAAGAATATATCTGACTAGTAATAATCTTAAAACCTATGTATTGATATCTCTCTGTTAGTGTGTCAAGTGGGTGTAAAGCGGCATAAACACAGCAGTGAAAAGCAGCTAAACCCCATTATAAAAATAAATTACTTCGAAAAACCCATGAAACAAAGACAGTGAAAGAGAGAGAAATTCTTACACAATGCGTTCAGGGGCTGTGATGCAACCTGGATTGACCATATCTAGACCCACAGCTGGATGAGACATAAGGGTGGACACTCTTGGGGCTGAGAGGTTTGGTGAGGTTGGGTGAGCAAACGCAGACCCTTTAAAGTAATACTGCGTGGTACCCATCGCATGGGTCCCAAATCTCCAGGTTCAAGGGCATCTTCCTACATCGAAAACATGCATGAGAAAACAAAAAGATGGTACACCATGTGATGGGGAAAGGTTTCTAAAACGCACCTCATTTCTCTTCTCCTTGTGCCCGGGTTCGCCATTCCAGCGGCTTTACTAACAATCTCCCTACTTGGAGCATCAGCACCTTTAACCTCCTGTTCCGTACAGGTTGCAATTTGTCCTGAGGATGAACGGGTAGACGGGGAACCAGTGAGAGACTAGCTCTTGGTGTTGAGACAGGCACAGGTCACTCTATTTTCCCATCAGGAAGAAGAATTAACCACAGGCTAATCATCGCCCCCGAAAGCAGAACAGGGCCTGAAGCCATCCTGCGCTTTTGTGGCCAGCTCCCAAAAAAGCGAGTTGTAAAATGGAGCTTCAGGGCACTGCAATTCACAAACCTGCAGAGTTATAAATGATAACTCTCGTCCACAAATATATTGAGGGAAGGCAAAGAAGAGGATTTGAAATCAAGGCAGAATTGCAGGAAACAGATTTCAGGAGGTAGATTCGAATCGCCTTTAAAGCACATGAAAAGCCTCAAAACGTTGACAATGATGCCCTTGGCCAAAAAGGGCGTATGCGTTTTTTCCTGAATATATTCAGGAAAAAACGCAAACGCCCTTTTTGGCCAACCAAAGAACCTGGAAAGGCAAATCAGGGCTACAAAGAAGACTCGCTACCCATCGGTCAAAAGGGCCATGCTGAAAAAAGTCTCAAAACCAGAAATGCAGGACAGGCCATGGAGAAATGGGAGCCTTGCTACACTGATGGGCGGGATGTAAATTGCCAACAGCCACTCTGGAGAACTGTACGGTGTGTCCTGAAACATCTAAAAAACACAGCTTAGAGAGCATAGGGCACTTCCACTCATGGGGGTATAAATTGGGAAAATGAAAAATCAGCAAGACACAAGCACCCCAAAGTTTAGGGCTGCTCTGTTGACAAGGACCTCCACTTCATTCCACCTTCAATATCCCAGGAAAGAGAAAACTGGATAAAGAAGTTGTGGTCCTTATGTACAATGGAATATCACTCAGCCATGAAATCAATGTCATAAGGCTAGTAGCAGCATGATGAGTGGATTTAGGTACGACGATTCTAAGTGAAATAAGTCACACAGAAAAGGACACTTCTCATAAGGTATCACTTATAGAGGGAATGTCAAAACCGTTACACTTGAACTGAATTACAAAACAGAACAGAGTCACACATGCAGAAATCACACTATGGCTGCTTAACGGGAAAGGTGCGGTGGGGTGATACATAAAACAAGGGTTTCAAATTAGCTCAGATACCGTTCCATAAACCCAATATGTAATAGACAAGACCTACTCCTTGCTCAGAGAACTGGACTCAACACGCCCTATTCACCGCACAAGAATATATCTGACTAGTAATAATCTTAAAACCTATGTATTGATATCTCACTGTTAGTGTGTCAAGTGGGTGTAAAGCGGCATAAACACAGCAGTGAAAAGCAGCTAAACCCCATTATAAAAATAAATTACTTCGAAAAACCCATGAAACAAAGACAGTGAAAGAGAGAGAAATTCTTACACAATGCGTTCAGGGGCTGTGATGCAACCTGGATTGACCATATCTAGACCCACAGCTGGATGAGACATAAGGGTGGACACTCTTGGGGCTGAGAGGTTTGGTGAGGTTGGGTGAGCAAACGCAGACCCTTTAAAGGAATACTGCGTGGTACCCATCGCATGGGTCCCAAATCTCCAGGTTCAAGGGCATATTCCTACATCGAAAACATGCATGAGAAAACAAAAAATGGTACACCATGTGATTGGGAAAGGTTTCTAAAACGCACCTCATTTCTCTTCTCCTTGTGCCCGGGTTCGCCATTCCAGCCGCTTTACTAACAACCTCCCTACTTGGAGCATCAGCACCTTTAACCTCCTGTTCTGTACAGGTTGCAATTTGTCCTGAGGTTGAATGGGTAGATGGGGAACCAGTGAGAGACTAGCTCTTGGTGTTGGGACAGGCACAGGTCACTCTATTTTCCCATCAGGAAGAAGAATTAACCATAGGCTCAGCCTGACCCCGGAACCAGAACAGGGCCTGAAGCCATACTGCGCTTTTGCGGCCAGCTCCCAAAAAAGCGAGTTGTAAAATGGAGCTTCAGGGCACTGCAATTCACACACCTACAGAGTTATAAATGAAAACTCTCGTCCACAAATATATTGAGGGAAGGCAAAGAAGGGGATTTGAAATCAAGGCAGAATTGCAGGAATCAGATTTCAGGAGGTAGATTCGAATCGCCTTTAAAGCACATGAAAAGCGGCAAAACGTTGACAATGATGCCCTTGGCCAAAAAGGGCGTATGCGTTTTTTCCTGAATATATTCAGGAAAAAACGCATACGCCCTTTTTCGCCAACCAAGCAACCTGGAAAGGCAAATCAGGGCTATAAAGAAGACTCGCTACCCATCGGTCAAAAGGGCCATGTGGAAAAACGTGTCAAAATCAGAAATGCAGGAGAGTTCATGGAGAAATGGGAGCCTTGCTACACTGATGGGCGGGGTGTAAATTGCCAACAGCCACTCTGGAGAAGTGTACGGTGTGTCCTGAAACATCTAAAAAACACAGCTTAGAGAGCATAGGGCACTTCCACTCATGGGGGTATAAATTGGGAAAATGAAAAATCAGCAAGACACAAGCACCCCAAAGTTTAGGGCTGCTCTGTTGACAAGGACCTCCACTTCATTCCACCTTCAATATCCCAGGAAAGAGAAAAATGGATAAAGAAGTTGTGGTCCTTATGTACAATGGAATATCACTCAGCCATGAAATCAATGTCATAAGGCTAGTAGCAGCATGATGAGTGGATTTAGGTACGACGATTCTAAGTGAAATAAGTCACACAGAAAAGGACACTTCTCATAAGGTATCACTTATAGAGGGAATGTCAAAACCGTTACACTTGAACTGAATTACAAAACAGAACAGAGTCACACATGCAGAAAACACACTATGGCTGCTTAACGGGAAAGGTGAGGTGGGGTGATACATAAAACAAGGGTTTCAAATTAGCTCAGATACCGTTCCATAAACCCAATATGTAATAGACAAGACCTACTCCTTGCTCAGAGAACTGGACTCAACACGCCCTATTCACCGCACAAGAATATATCTGACTAGTAATAATCTTAAAACCTATGTATTGATATCTCTCTGTTAGTGTGTCAAGTGGGTGTAAAGCGGCATAAACACAGCAGTGAAAAGCAGCTAAACCCCATTATAAAAATAAATTACTTCGAAAAACCCATGAAACAAAGACAGTGAAAGAGAGAGAAATTCTTACACAATGCGTTCAGGGGCTGTGATGCAACCTGGATTGACCATATCTAGACCCACAGCTGGATGAGACATAAGGGTGGACACTGTTGGGGCTGAGAGGTTTGGTGAGGTTGGGTGAGCAAACGCAGACCCTTTAAAGTAATACTGCGTGGTACCCATCCCATGGGACCCAAATCTCCAGGTTCAAGGGCATCTTCCTACATCGAAAACATGCATGAGAATCCCAGAAGATGGTACACCGTGTGATGGGGAAAGGTTTCTAAAACGCACCTCATTTCTCTTCTCCTTGTGCCCGGGTTCGCCATTCCAGCCGCTTTACTAACAATCTCCCTACATGGAGCATCAGCACATTTAACCTCCTGTTCCATACAGGTTGCAATTTGTCCTGAGGATGAACGGGTAGACGGGGAACCAGTGAGAGACTAGCTCTTGGTGTTGAGACAGGCACAGGTCACTCTATTTTCCCATCAGGAAGAAGAATTAACCACAGGCTAATCATCGCCCCCGAAAGCAGAACAGGGCCTGAAGCCATCCTGCGCTTTTGCGGCCAGCTCCCAAAAAAGCGAGTTGTAAAATGGAGCTTCAGGGCACTGCAATTCACAAACCTGCAGAGTTATAAATGATAACTCTCGTCCACAAATATATTGAGGGAAGGCAACGAAGAGGATTTGAAATCAAGGCAGAATTGCAGGAAACAGATTTCAGGAGGTAGATTCGAATCGCCTTTAAAGCACATGAAAAGCGGCAAAACGTTGACAATGATGCCCTTGGCCAAAAAGGGCATATGCGTTTTTTCCTGAATATATTCAGGAAAAAAGGCATACGCCCTTTTTGGTCAACCAAGCAACCTGGAAAGGCAAATCAGCGCTACAAAGAACACTCGCTACCCATCGGTCAAAAGGGCCATGCTGAAAAAAGTCTCAAAACCAGAAATGCAGGACAGGCCATGGAGAAATGGGAGCCTTGCTACACTGATGGGCGGGATGTAAATTGCCAACAGCCACTCTGGAGAAGTGTACGGTGTGTCCTGAAACATCTAAAAAACACAGCTTAGAGAGCATAGGGCACTTCCACTCATGGGGGTATAAATTGGGAAAATGAAAAATCAGCAAGACACAAGCACCCCAAAGTTTAGGGCTGCTCTGTTGACAAGGACCTCCACTTCATTCCACCTTCAATATCCCAGGAAAGAGAAAAATGGATAAAGAAGTTGTGGTCCTTATGTACAATGGAATATCACTCAGCCATGAAATCAATGTCATAAGGCTAGTAGCAGCATGATGAGTGGATTTAGGTACGACGATTCTAAGTGAAATAAGTCACACAGAAAAGGACACTTCTCATAAGGTATCACTTATAGTGGGAATGTCAAAACCGTTACACTTGAACTGAATTACAAAACAGAACAGAGTCACACATGCAGAAAACACACTATGGCTGCTTAACGGGAAAGGTGAGGTGGGGTGATACATAAAACAAGGGTTTCAAATTAGCTCAGATACCGTTCCATAAACCCAATATGTAATAGACAAGACCTACTCCTTGCTCAGAGAACTGGACTCAACACGCCCTATTCACCGCACAAGAATATATCTGACTAGTAATAATCTTAAAACCTATGTATTGATATCTCTCTGTTAGTGTGTCAGGTGGGTGTAAAGCGGCATAAACACAGCAGTGAAAAGCAGCTAAACCCCATTATAAAAAGAAATTACTTCGAAAAACCCATGAAACAAAGACAGTGAAAGAGAGAGAAATTCTTACACAATGCGTTCAGGGGCTGTGATGCAACCTGGATTGACCATATCTAGACCCACAGCTGGATGAGACATAAGGGTGGACACTCTTGGGGCTGAGAGGTTTGGTGAGGTTGGGTGAGCAAACGCAGACCCTTTAAAGTAATACTGCGTGGTACCCATCTCATGGTTCTCAAATCGCCAGGTTCAAGGGCAAGTTCCTACATTGAAAACATGCATGAGAAAACAAAAAGATGGTACACCATGTGATGGGGAAAGGTTTCTAAAACGCACCTCACTTCTCTTCCCCTTGTGCCCGGGTTCGCCATTCCAGCCGCTTTACTAACAATCTCCCTACTTGGAGCATCAGCACATTTAACCTCCTGTTCCGTACAGGTTGCAATTTGTCCTGAGGATGAACGGGTAGACGGGGAACCAGTGAGAGACTAGCTCTTGGTGTTGGGACAGGCACAGGTCACTCTATTTTCCCATCAGGAAGAAGAATTAACCACAGGCTAATCATCGCCCCCGAAAGCAGAACAGGGCCTGAAGCCATCCTGCGCTTTTGCGGCCAGCTCCCAAAAAAGCGAGTTGTAAAATGGAGCTTCAGGGCACTGCAATTCACAAACCTGCAGAGTTATAAATGATAACTCTCGTCCACAAATATATTAAGGGAAGGCAAAGAAGAGGATTTGAAATCAAGGCAGAATTGCAAGAAACAGATTTCAGGAGGTAGATTCGAATCGCCTTTAAAGCACATGAAAAGCGGCAAAACGTTGACAATGATGCCCTTGGCCAAGAAGGGCGTATGCGTTTTTTCCTGAATATATTCAGGAAAAAACGCATACGCCCTTTTTGGTCAACCAAGCAACCTGGAAAGGCAAATCAGCGCTACAAAGAAGACTCGCTACCCATCGGTCAAAAGGGCCATGCTGAAAAAAGTCTCAAAACCAGAAATGCAGGACAGGCCATGGAGAAATGGGAGCCTTGCTACACTGATGAGCGGGATGTAAATTGCCAACAGCCACTCTGGAGAAGTGTACGGTGTGTCCTGAAACATCTAAAAAACACAGCTTAGAGAGCATAGGGCACTTCCACTCATGGGGGTATAAATTGGGAAAATGAAAAATCAGCAAGACACAAGCACCCCAAAGTTTAGGGCTGCTCTGTTGACAAGGACCTCCACTTCATTCCACCTTCAATATCCCAGGAAAGAGAAAAATGGATAAAGAAGTTGTGGTCCTTATGTACAATGGAATATCACTCAGCCATGAAATCAATGTCATAAGGCTAGTAGCAGCATGATGAGTGGATTTAGGTACGACGATTCTAAGTGAAATAAGTCACACAGAAAAGGACACTTCTCATAAGGTATCACTTATAGAGGGAATGTCAAAACCGTTACACTTGAACTGAATTACAAAACAGAACAGAGTCACACATGCAGAAAACACACTATGGCTGCTTAACGGGAAAGGTGAGGTGGGGTGATACATAAAACAAGGGTTTCAAATTAGCTCAGATACCGTTCCATAAACCCAATATGTAATAGACAAGACCTACTCCTTGCTCAGAGAACTGGACTCAACACGCCCTATTCACCGCACAAGAATATATCTGACTAGTAATAATCTTAAAACCTATGTATTGATATCTCTCTATTAGTGTGTCAGGTGGGTGTAAAGCGGCATAAACACAGCAGTGAAAAGCAGCTAAACCCCATTATAAAAATAAATTACTTCGAAAAACCCATGAAACAAAGACAGTGAAAGAGAGAGAAATTCTTACACAATGCGTTCAGGGGCTGTGATGCAACCTGGATTGACCATATCTAGACCCACAGCTGGATGAGACATAAGGGTGGACACTCTTGGGGCTGAGAGGTTTGGTGAGGTTGGGTGAGCAAACGCAGACCCTTTAAAGTACTACTGTGTGGTACCCATCGCATGGGTCCCAAATCTCCAGGTTCAAGGGCATCTTCCTACATCGAAAACATGCATGAGAAAACAAAAACATGGTACACCATGTGATGGGGAAAGGTTTCTAAAACGCACCTCATTTCTCTTCTCCTTGCGCCCGGTTTCGCCATTCCAGCCGCTTTACTAACAATCTCCCTACTTGGAGCATCAGCACATTTAACCTCCTGTTCCGTACAGGTTGCAATTTGTCCTGAGGATGAACGGGTAGACGGGGAACCAGTGAGAGACTAGCTCTTGGTGTTGGGACAGGCACAGGTCACTCTATTTTCCCATCAGGAAGAAGAATTAACCACAGGCTCATCCTCCCCCCCGGAACCAGAACAGGGCCTGAAGCCATCCTGCGCTTTTGCGGCCAGCTCCCAAAAAAGCGAGTTGTAAAATGGAGCTTCAGGGCACTGCAATTCACAAACCTGCAGAGTTATAAATGATAACTCTCGTCCACAAATATATTAAGGGAAGGCAAAGAAGAGGATTTGAAATCAAGGCAGAATTGCAAGAAACAGATTTCAGGAGGTAGATTCGAATCGCCTTTAAAGCACATGAAAAGCGGCAAAACGTTGACAATGATGCCCTTGGCCAAAAAGGGCGTATGCGTTTTTTCCTGAATATATTCAGGAAAAAACGCATACGCCCTTTTTGGTCAACCAAGCAACCTGGAAAGGCAAATCAGCGCTACAAAGAAGACTCGCTACCCATCGGTCAAAAGGGCCATGCTGAAAAAAGTCTCAAAACCAGAAATGCAGGACAGGCCATGGAGAAATGGGAGCCTTGCTACACTGATGAGCGGGATGTAAATTGCCAACAGCCACTCTGGAGAAGTGTACGGTGTGTCCTGAAACATCTAAAAAACACAGCTTAGAGAGCATAGGGCACTTCCACTCATGGGGGTATAAATTGGGAAAATGAAAAATCAGCAAGACACAAGCACCCCAAAGTTTAGGGCTGCTCTGTTGACAAGGACCTCCACTTCATTCCACCTTCAATATCCCAGGAAAGAGAAAAATGGATAAAGAAGTTGTGGTCCTTATGTACAATGGAATATCACTCAGCCATGAAATCAATGTCATAAGGCTAGTAGCAGCATGATGAGTGGATTTAGGTACGACGATTCTAAGTGAAATAAGTCACACAGAAAAGGACACTTCTCATAAGGTATCACTTATAGAGGGAATGTCAAAACCGTTACACTTGAACTGAATTACAAAACAGAACAGAGTCACACATGCAGAAAACACACTATGGCTGCTTAACGGGAAAGGTGAGGTGGGGTGATACATAAAACAAGGGTTTCAAATTAGCTCAGATACCGTTCCATAAACCCAATATGTAATAGACAAGACCTACTCCTTGCTCAGAGAACTGGACTCAACACGCCCTATTCACCGCACAAGAATATATCTGACTAGTAATAATCTTAAAACCTATGTATTGATATCTCTCTATTAGTGTGTCAGGTGGGTGTAAAGCGGCATAAACACAGCAGTGAAAAGCAGCTAAACCCCATTATAAAAATAAATTACTTCGAAAAACCCATGAAACAAAGACAGTGAAAGAGAGAGAAATTCTTACACAATGCGTTCAGGGGCTGTGATGCAACCTGGATTGACCATATCTAGACCCACAGCTGGATGAGACATAAGGGTGGACACTCTTGGGGCTGAGAGGTTTGGTGAGGTTGGGTGAGCAAACGCAGACCCTTTAAAGTACTACTGTGTGGTACCCATCGCATGGGTCCCAAATCTCCAGGTTCAAGGGCATCTTCCTACATCGAAAACATGCATGAGAAAACAAAAAGATGGTACACCATGTGATGGGGAAAGGTTTCTAAAACGCACCTCATTTCTCTTCTCCTTGTGCCCGGGTTCGCCATTCCAGTGGCTTTACTAACAATCTCCCTACTTGGAGCATCAGCACCTTTAACCTCCTGTTCCGTACAGGTTGCAATTTGTCCTGAGGATGAACGGGTAGACGGGGAACCAGTGAGAGACTAGCTCTTGGTGTTGGGACAGGCACAGGTCACTCTATTTTCCCATCAGGAAGAAGAATTAACCACAGGCTCATCCTCCCCCCCGGAACCAGAACAGGGCCTGAAGCCATCCTGCGCTTTTGTGGCCAGCTCCCAAAAAAGCGAGTTGTAAAATGGAGCTTCAGGGCACTGCAATTCACAAACCTGCAGAGTTATAAATGATAACTCTCGTCCACAAATATATTGAGGGAAGGCAAAGAAGAGGATTTGAAATCAAGGCAGAATTGCAGGAAACAGATTTCAGGAGGTAGATTCGAATCGCCTTTAAAGCACATGAAAAGCGGCAAAACGTTGACAATGATGCCCTTGGCCAAAAAGGGCGTATGCGTTTTTTCCTGAATATATTCAGGAAAAAACGCAAACGCCCTTTTTGGCCAACCAAAGAACCTGGAAAGGCAAATCAGGGCTACAAAGAAGACTCGCTACCCATCGGTCAAAAGGGCCATGCTGAAAAAAGTCTCAAAACCAGAAATGCAGGACAGGCCATGGAGAAATGGGAGCCTTGCTACACTGATGGGCGGGATGTAAATTGCCAACAGCCACTCTGGAGAAGTGTACGGTGTGTCCTGAAACATCTAAAAAACACAGCTTAGAGAGCATAGGGCACTTCCACTCATGGGGGTATAAATTGGGAAAATGAAAAATCAGCAAGACACAAGCACCCCAAAGTTTAGGGCTGCTCTGTTGACAAGGACCTCCACTTCATTCCACCTTCAATATCCCAGGAAAGAGAAAAATGGATAAAGAAGTTGTGGTCCTTATGTACAATGGAATATCACTCAGCCATGAAATCAATGTCATAAGGCTAGTAGCAGCATGATGAGTGGATTTAGGTACGACGATTCTAAGTGAAATAAGTCACACAGAAAAGGACACTTCTCATAAGGTATCACTTATAGAGGGAATGTCAAAACCGTTACACTTGAACTGAATTACAAAACAGAACAGAGTCACACATGCAGAAAACACACTATGGCTGCTTAACGGGAAAGGTGAGGTGGGGTGATACATAAAACAAGGGTTTCAAATTAGCTCAGATACCGTTCCATAAACCCAATATGTAATAGACAAGACCTACTCCTTGCTCAGAGAACTGGACTCAACACGCCCTATTCACCGCACAAGAATATATCTGACTAGTAATAATCTTAAAACCTATGTATTGATATCTCTCTATTAGTGTGTCAGGTGGGTGTAAAGCGGCATAAACACAGCAGTGAAAAGCAGCTAAACCCCATTATAAAAATAAATTACTTCGAAAAACCCATGAAACAAAGACAGTGAAAGAGAGAGAAATTCTTACACAATGCGTTCAGGGGCTGTGATGCAACCTGGATTGACCATATCTAGACCCACAGCTGGATGAGACATAAGGGTGGACACTCTTGGGGCTGAGAGGTTTGGTGAGGTTGGGTGAGCAAATGCAGACCCTTTAAAGTACTACTGTGTGGTACCCATCGCATGGGTCCCAAATCTCCAGGTTCAAGGGCATCTTCCTACATCGAAAACATGCATGAGAAAACAAAAAGATGGTACACCATGTGATGGGGAAAGGTTTCTAAAACGCACCTCATTTCTCTTCTCCTTGTGCCCGGGTTCGCCATTCCAGCGGCTTTACTAACAATCTCCCTACTTGGAGCATCAGCACCTTTAACCTCCTGTTCCGTACAGGTTGCAATTTGTCCTGAGGATGAACGGGTAGACGGGGAACCAGTGAGAGACTAGCTCTTGGTGTTGGGACAGGCACAGGTCACTCTATTTTCCCATCAGGAAGAAGAATTAACCACAGGCTCATCCTCCCCCCCGGAACCAGAACAGGGCCTGAAGCCATCCTGCGCTTTTGCGGCCAGCTCCCAAAAAAGCGAGTTGTAAAATGGAGCTTCAGGGCACTGCAATTCACAAACCTGCAGAGTTATAAATGATAACTCTCGTCCACAAATATATTAAGGGAAGGCAAAGAAGAGGATTTGAAATCAAGGCAGAATTGCAAGAAACAGATTTCAGGAGGTAGATTCGAATCGCCTTTAAAGCACATGAAAAGCGGCAAAACGTTGACAATGATGCCCTTGGCCAAAAAGGGCGTATGCGTTTTTTCCTGAATATATTCAGGAAAAAACGCATACGCCCTTTTTGGTCAACCAAGCAACCTGGAAAGGCAAATCAGCGCTACAAAGAAGACTCGCTACCCATCGGTCAAAAGGGCCATGCTGAAAAAAGTCTCAAAACCAGAAATGCAGGACAGGCCATGGAGAAATGGGAGCCTTGCTACACTGATGAGCGGGATGTAAATTGCCAACAGCCACTCTGGAGAAGTGTACGGTGTGTCCTGAAACATCTAAAAAACACAGCTTAGAGAGCATAGGGCACTTCCACTCATGGGGGTATAAATTGGGAAAATGAAAAATCAGCAAGACACAAGCACCCCAAAGTTTAGGGCTGCTCTGTTGACAAGGACCTCCACTTCATTCCACCTTCAATATCCCAGGAAAGAGAAAAATGGATAAAGAAGTTGTGGTCCTTATGTACAATGGAATATCACTCAGCCATGAAATCAATGTCATAAGGCTAGTAGCAGCATGATGAGTGGATTTAGGTACGACGATTCTAAGTGAAATAAGTCACACAGAAAAGGACACTTCTCATAAGGTATCACTTATAGAGGGAATGTCAAAACCGTTACACTTGAACTGAATTACAAAACAGAACAGAGTCACACATGCAGAAAACACACTATGGCTGCTTAACGGGAAAGGTGAGGTGGGGTGATACATAAAACAAGGGTTTCAAATTAGCTCAGATACCGTTCCATAAACCCAATATGTAATAGACAAGACCTACTCCTTGCTCAGAGAACTGGACTCAACACGCCCTATTCACCGCACAAGAATATATCTGACTAGTAATAATCTTAAAACCTATGTATTGATATCTCTCTATTAGTGTGTCAGGTGGGTGTAAAGCGGCATAAACACAGCAGTGAAAAGCAGCTAAACCCCATTATAAAAATAAATTACTTCGAAAAACCCATGAAACAAAGACAGTGAAAGAGAGAGAAATTCTTACACAATGCGTTCAGGGGCTGTGATGCAACCTGGATTGACCATATCTAGACCCACAGCTGGATGAGACATAAGGGTGGACACTCTTGGGGCTGAGAGGTTTGGTGAGGTTGGGTGAGCAAACGCAGACCCTTTAAAGTACTACTGTGTGGTACCCATCGCATGGGTCCCAAATCTCCAGGTTCAAGGGCATCTTCCTACATCGAAAACATGCATGAGAAAACAAAAAGATGGTACACCATGTGATGGGGAAAGGTTTCTAAAACGCACCTCATTTCTCTTCTCCTTGTGCCCGGGTTCGCCATTCCAGTGGCTTTACTAACAATCTCCCTACTTGGAGCATCAGCACCTTTAACCTCCTGTTCCGTACAGGTTGCAATTTGTCCTGAGGATGAACGGGTAGACGGGGAACCAGTGAGAGACTAGCTCTTGGTGTTGGGACAGGCACAGGTCACTCTATTTTCCCATCAGGAAGAAGAATTAACCACAGGCTCATCCTCCCCCCCGGAACCAGAACAGGGCCTGAAGCCATCCTGCGCTTTTGTGGCCAGCTCCCAAAAAAGCGAGTTGTAAAATGGAGCTTCAGGGCACTGCAATTCACAAACCTGCAGAGTTATAAATGATAACTCTCGTCCACAAATATATTGAGGGAAGGCAAAGAAGAGGATTTGAAATCAAGGCAGAATTGCAGGAAACAGATTTCAGGAGGTAGATTCGAATCGCCTTTAAAGCACATGAAAAGCCTCAAAACGTTGACAATGATGCCCTTGGCCAAAAAGGGCGTATGCGTTTTTTCCTGAATATATTCAGGAAAAAACGCAAACGCCCTTTTTGGCCAACCAAAGAACCTGGAAAGGCAAATCAGGGCTACAAAGAAGACTCGCTACCCATCGGTCAAAAGGGCCATGCTGAAAAAAGTCTCAAAACCAGAAATGCAGGACAGGCCATGGAGAAATGGGAGCCTTGCTACACTGATGGGCGGGATGTAAATTGCCAACAGCCACTCTGGAGAAGTGTACGGTGTGTCCTGAAACATCTAAAAAACACAGCTTAGAGAGCATAGGGCACTTCCACTCATGGGGGTATAAATTGGGAAAATGAAAAATCAGCAAGACACAAGCACCCCAAAGTTTAGGGCTGCTCTGTTGACAAGGACCTCCACTTCATTCCACCTTCAATATCCCAGGAAAGAGAAAAATGGATAAAGAAGTTGTGGTCCTTATGTACAATGGAATATCACTCAGCCATGAAATCAATGTCATAAGGCTAGTAGCAGCATGATGAGTGGATTTAGGTACGACGATTCTAAGTGAAATAAGTCACACAGAAAAGGACACTTCTCATAAGGTATCACTTATAGAGGGAATGTCAAAACCGTTACACTTGAACTGAATTACAAAACAGAACAGAGTCACACATGCAGAAAACACACTATGGCTGCTTAACGGGAAAGGTGAGGTGGGGTGATACATAAAACAAGGGTTTCAAATTAGCTCAGATACCGTTCCATAAACCCAATATGTAATAGACAAGACCTACTCCTTGCTCAGAGAACTGGACTCAACACGCCCTATTCACCGCACAAGAATATATCTGACTAGTAATAATCTTAAAACCTATGTATTGATATCTCTCTATTAGTGTGTCAGGTGGGTGTAAAGCGGCATAAACACAGCAGTGAAAAGCAGCTAAACCCCATTATAAAAATAAATTACTTCGAAAAACCCATGAAACAAAGACAGTGAAAGAGAGAGAAATTCTTACACAATGCGTTCAGGGGCTGTGATGCAACCTGGATTGACCATATGTAGACCCACAGCTGGATGAGACATAAGGGTGGACACTCTTGGGGCTGAGAGTTTTGGTGAGGTTGGGTGAGCAAACGCAGACCCTTTAAAGTACTACTGTGTGGTACCCATCGCATGGGTCCCAAATCTCCAGGTTCAAGGGCATCTTCCTACATCGAAAACATGCATGAGAAAACAAAAACATGGTACACCATGTGATGGGGAAAGGTTTCTAAAACGCACCTCATTTCTCTTCTCCTTGCGCCCGGTTTCGCCATTCCAGCCGCTTTACTAACAATCTCCCTACTTGGAGCATCAGCACATTTAACCTCCTGTTCCGTACAGGTTGCAATTTGTCCTGAGGATGAACGGGTAGACGGGGAACCAGTGAGAGACTAGCTCTTGGTGTTGGGACAGGCACAGGTCACTCTATTTTCCCATCAGGAAGAAGAATTAACCACAGGCTCATCCTCCCCCCCGGAACCAGAACAGGGCCTGAAGCCATCCTGCGCTTTTGCGGCCAGCTCCCAAAAAAGCGAGTTGTAAAATGGAGCTTCAGGGCACTGCAATTCACAAACCTGCAGAGTTATAAATGATAACTCTCGTCCACAAATATATTAAGGGAAGGCAAAGAAGAGGATTTGAAATCAAGGCAGAATTGCAAGAAACAGATTTCAGGAGGTAGATTCGAATCGCCTTTAAAGCACATGAAAAGCGGCAAAACGTTGACAATGATGCCCTTGGCCAAAAAGGGCGTATGCGTTTTTTCCTGAATATATTCAGGAAAAAACGCATACGCCCTTTTTGGTCAACCAAGCAACCTGGAAAGGCAAATCAGCGCTACAAAGAAGACTCGCTACCCATCGGTCAAAAGGGCCATGCTGAAAAAAGTCTCAAAACCAGAAATGCAGGACAGGCCATGGAGAAATGGGAGCCTTGCTACACTGATGAGCGGGATGTAAATTGCCAACAGCCACTCTGGAGAAGTGTACGGTGTGTCCTGAAACATCTAAAAAACACAGCTTAGAGAGCATAGGGCACTTCCACTCATGGGGGTATAAATTGGGAAAATGAAAAATCAGCAAGACACAAGCACCCCAAAGTTTAGGGCTGCTCTGTTGACAAGGACCTCCACTTCATTCCACCTTCAATATCCCAGGAAAGAGAAAAATGGATAAAGAAGTTGTGGTCCTTATGTACAATGGAATATCACTCAGCCATGAAATCAATGTCATAAGGCTAGTAGCAGCATGATGAGTGGATTTAGGTACGACGATTCTAAGTGAAATAAGTCACACAGAAAAGGACACTTCTCATAAGGTATCACTTATAGAGGGAATGTCAAAACCGTTACACTTGAACTGAATTACAAAACAGAACAGAGTCACACATGCAGAAAACACACTATGGCTGCTTAACGGGAAAGGTGAGGTGGGGTGATACATAAAACAAGGGTTTCAAATTAGCTCAGATACCGTTCCATAAACCCAATATGTAATAGACAAGACCTACTCCTTGCTCAGAGAACTGGACTCAACACGCCCTATTCACCGCACAAGAATATATCTGACTAGTAATAATCTTAAAACCTATGTATTGATATCTCTCTATTAGTGTGTCAGGTGGGTGTAAAGCGGCATAAACACAGCAGTGAAAAGCAGCTAAACCCCATTATAAAAATAAATTACTTCGAAAAACCCATGAAACAAAGACAGTGAAAGAGAGAGAAATTCTTACACAATGCGTTCAGGGGCTGTGATGCAACCTGGATTGACCATATCTAGACCCACAGCTGGATGAGACATAAGGGTGGACACTCTTGGGGCTGAGAGGTTTGGTGAGGTTGGGTGAGCAAACGCAGACCCTTTAAAGTACTACTGTGTGGTACCCATCGCATGGGTCCCAAATCTCCAGGTTCAAGGGCATCTTCCTACATCGAAAACATGCATGAGAAAACAAAAAGATGGTACACCATGTGATGGGGAAAGGTTTCTAAAACGCACCTCATTTCTCTTCTCCTTGTGCCCGGGTTCGCCATTCCAGTGGCTTTACTAACAATCTCCCTACTTGGAGCATCAGCACCTTTAACCTCCTGTTCCGTACAGGTTGCAATTTGTCCTGAGGATGAACGGGTAGACGGGGAACCAGTGAGAGACTAGCTCTTGGTGTTGGGACAGGCACAGGTCACTCTATTTTCCCATCAGGAAGAAGAATTAACCACAGGCTCATCCTCCCCCCCGGAACCAGAACAGGGCCTGAAGCCATCCTGCGCTTTTGTGGCCAGCTCCCAAAAAAGCGAGTTGTAAAATGGAGCTTCAGGGCACTGCAATTCACAAACCTGCAGAGTTATAAATGATAACTCTCGTCCACAAATATATTGAGGGAAGGCAAAGAAGAGGATTTGAAATCAAGGCAGAATTGCAGGAAACAGATTTCAGGAGGTAGATTCGAATCGCCTTTAAAGCACATGAAAAGCCTCAAAACGTTGACAATGATGCCCTTGGCCAAAAAGGGCGTATGCGTTTTTTCCTGAATATATTCAGGAAAAAACGCAAACGCCCTTTTTGGCCAACCAAAGAACCTGGAAAGGCAAATCAGGGCTACAAAGAAGACTCGCTACCCATCGGTCAAAAGGGCCATGCTGAAAAAAGTCTCAAAACCAGAAATGCAGGACAGGCCATGGAGAAATGGGAGCCTTGCTACACTGATGGGCGGGATGTAAATTGCCAACAGCCACTCTGGAGAAGTGTACGGTGTGTCCTGAAACATCTAAAAAACACAGCTTAGAGAGCATAGGGCACTTCCACTCATGGGGGTATAAATTGGGAAAATGAAAAATCAGCAAGACACAAGCACCCCAAAGTTTAGGGCTGCTCTGTTGACAAGGACCTCCACTTCATTCCACCTTCAATATCCCAGGAAAGAGAAAAATGGATAAAGAAGTTGTGGTCCTTATGTACAATGGAATATCACTCAGCCATGAAATCAATGTCATAAGGCTAGTAGCAGCATGATGAGTGGATTTAGGTACGACGATTCTAAGTGAAATAAGTCACACAGAAAAGGACACTTCTCATAAGGTATCACTTATAGAGGGAATGTCAAAACCGTTACATTTGAACTGAATTACAAAACAGAACAGAGTCACACATGCAGAAAACACACTATGGCTGCTTAACGGGAAAGGTGAGGTGGGGTGATACATAAAACAAGGGTTTCAATTAGCTCAGATACAGTTCCATAAACCCAATATGTAATAGACAAGACCTACTCCTTGCTCAGAGAACTGGATTCAACACGCCCTATTCACTGCACAAGAATATATCTGACTAGTAATAATCTTAAAACCTATGTATTGATATCTCACTGTTAGTGTGTCAAGTGGGTGTAAAGCGGCATAAACACAGCAGTGAAAAGCAGCTAAACCCCATTATAAAAATAAATTACTTTTACGAACCCATGAAACAAAGACAGTGAAAGAGAGAGAAATTCTTACACAATGCGTTCAGGGGCTGTGATGCAACCTGGATTGACCATATCTAGACCCACAGCTGGATGAGACATAAGGGTGGACACTCTTGGGGCTGAGAGGTTTGGTGAGGTTGGGTGAGCAAATGCTGACCCTTTAAAGTAATACTGCGTGGTACCCATCGCATGGTTCTCAAATCGCCAGGTTCAAGGGCAAGTTCCTACATTGAAAACATGCATGAGAAAACAAAAAGATGGTACACCATGTGATGGGGAAAGGTTTCTAAAACGCACCTCATTTCTCTTCTCCTTGTGCCCGGGTTCGCCATTCCAGCCGCTTTACTAACAATCTCCCTACTTGGAGCATCAGCACATTTAACCTCCTGTTCCGTACAGGTTGCAATTTGTCCTGAGGATGAACGGGTAGACGGGGAACCAGTGAGAGACTAGCTCTTGGTGTTGGGACAGGCACAGGTCACTCTATTTTCCCATCAGGAAGAAGAATTAACCACAGGCTAATCATCGCCCCCGAAAGCAGAACAGGGCCTGAAGCCATCCTGCGCTTTTGCGGCCAGCTCCCAAAAAAGCGAGTTGTAAAATGGAGCTTCAGGGCACTGCAATTCACAAACCTGCAGAGTTATAAATGATAACTCTCGTCCACAAATATATTAAGGGAAGGCAAAGAAGAGGATTTGAAATCAAGGCAGAATTGCAAGAAACAGATTTCAGGAGGTAGATTCGAATCGCCTTTAAAGCACATGAAAAGCGGCAAAACGTTGACAATGATGCCCTTGGCCAAGAAGGGCGTATGCGTTTTTTCCTGAATATATTCAGGAAAAAACGCATACGCCCTTTTTGGTCAACCAAGCAACCTGGAAAGGCAAATCAGCGCTACAAAGAAGACTCGCTACCCATCGGTCAAAAGGGCCATGCTGAAAAAAGTCTCAAAACCAGAAATGCAGGACAGGCCATGGAGAAATGGGAGCCTTGCTACACTGATGAGCGGGATGTAAATTGCCAACAGCCACTCTGGAGAAGTGTACGGTGTGTCCTGAAACATCGAAAAAACACAGCTTAGAGAGCATAGGGCACTTCCACTCATGGGGGTATAAATTGGGAAAATGAAAAATCAGCAAGACACAAGCACCCCAAAGTTTAGGGCTGCTCTGTTGACAAGGACCTCCACTTCATTCCACCTTCAATATCCCAGGAAAGAGAAAAATGGATAAAGAAGTTGTGGTCCTTATGTACAATGGAATATCACTCAGCCATGAAATCAATGTCATAAGGCTAGTAGCAGCATGATGAGTGGATTTAGGTACGACGATTCTAAGTGAAATAAGTCACACAGAAAAGGACACTTCTCATAAGGTATCACTTATAGAGGGAATGTCAAAACCGTTACACTTGAACTGAATTACAAAACAGAACAGAGTCACACATGCAGAAAACACACTATGGCTGCTTAACGGGAAAGGTGAGGTGGGGTGATACATAAAACAAGGGTTTCAAATTAGCTCAGATACCGTTCCATAAACCCAATATGTAATAGACAAGACCTACTCCTTGCTCAGAGAACTGGACTCAACACGCCCTATTCACCGCACAAGAATATATCTGACTAGTAATAATCTTAAAACCTATGTATTGATATCTCTCTATTAGTGTGTCAGGTGGGTGTAAAGCGGCATAAACACAGCAGTGAAAAGCAGCTAAACCCCATTATAAAAATAAATTACTTCGAAAAACCCATGAAACAAAGACAGTGAAAGAGAGAGAAATTCTTACACAATGCGTTCAGGGGCTGTGATGCAACCTGGATTGACCATATGTAGACCCACAGCTGGATGAGACATAAGGGTGGACACTCTTGGGGCTGAGAGGTTTGGTGAGGTTGGGTGAGCAAACGCAGACCCTTTAAAGTACTACTGTGTGGTACCCATCGCATGGGTCCCAAATCTCCAGGTTCAAGGGCATCTTCCTACATCGAAAACATGCATGAGAAAACAAAAACATGGTACACCATGTGATGGGGAAAGGTTTCTAAAACGCACCTCATTTCTCTTCTCCTTGCGCCCGGTTTCGCCATTCCAGCCGCTTTACTAACAATCTCCCTACTTGGAGCATCAGCACATTTAACCTCCTGTTCCGTACAGGTTGCAATTTGTCCTGAGGATGAACGGGTAGACGGGGAACCAGTGAGAGACTAGCTCTTGGTGTTGGGACAGGCACAGGTCACTCTATTTTCCCATCAGGAAGAAGAATTAACCACAGGCTCATCCTCCCCCCCGGAACCAGAACAGGGCCTGAAGCCATCCTGCGCTTTTGCGGCCAGCTCCCAAAAAAGCGAGTTGTAAAATGGAGCTTCAGGGCACTGCAATTCACAAACCTGCAGAGTTATAAATGATAACTCTCGTCCACAAATATATTAAGGGAAGGCAAAGAAGAGGATTTGAAATCAAGGCAGAATTGCAAGAAACAGATTTCAGGAGGTAGATTCGAATCGCCTTTAAAGCACATGAAAAGCGGCAAAACGTTGACAATGATGCCCTTGGCCAAAAAGGGCGTATGCGTTTTTTCCTGAATATATTCAGGAAAAAACGCATACGCCCTTTTTGGTCAACCAAGCAACCTGGAAAGGCAAATCAGCGCTACAAAGAAGACTCGCTACCCATCGGTCAAAAGGGCCATGCTGAAAAAAGTCTCAAAACCAGAAATGCAGGACAGGCCATGGAGAAATGGGAGCCTTGCTACACTGATGAGCGGGATGTAAATTGCCAACAGCCACTCTGGAGAAGTGTACGGTGTGTCCTGAAACATCTAAAAAACACAGCTTAGAGAGCATAGGGCACTTCCACTCATGGGGGTATAAATTGGGAAAATGAAAAATCAGCAAGACACAAGCACCCCAAAGTTTAGGGCTGCTCTGTTGACAAGGACCTCCACTTCATTCCACCTTCAATATCCCAGGAAAGAGAAAAATGGATAAAGAAGTTGTGGTCCTTATGTACAATGGAATATCACTCAGCCATGAAATCAATGTCATAAGGCTAGTAGCAGCATGATGAGTGGATTTAGGTACGACGATTCTAAGTGAAATAAGTCACACAGAAAAGGACACTTCTCATAAGGTATCACTTATAGAGGGAATGTCAAAACCGTTACACTTGAACTGAATTACAAAACAGAACAGAGTCACACATGCAGAAAACACACTATGGCTGCTTAACGGGAAAGGTGAGGTGGGGTGATACATAAAACAAGGGTTTCAAATTAGCTCAGATACCGTTCCATAAACCCAATATGTAATAGACAAGACCTACTCCTTGCTCAGAGAACTGGACTCAACACGCCCTATTCACCGCACAAGAATATATCTGACTAGTAATAATCTTAAAACCTATGTATTGATATCTCTCTATTAGTGTGTCAGGTGGGTGTAAAGCGGCATAAACACAGCAGTGAAAAGCAGCTAAACCCCATTATAAAAATAAATTACTTCGAAAAACCCATGAAACAAAGACAGTGAAAGAGAGAGAAATTCTTACACAATGCGTTCAGGGGCTGTGATGCAACCTGGATTGACCATATCTAGACCCACAGCTGGATGAGACATAAGGGTGGACACTCTTGGGGCTGAGAGGTTTGGTGAGGTTGGGTGAGCAAACGCAGACCCTTTAAAGTACTACTGTGTGGTACCCATCGCATGGGTCCCAAATCTCCAGGTTCAAGGGCATCTTCCTACATCGAAAACATGCATGAGAAAACAAAAAGATGGTACACCATGTGATGGGGAAAGGTTTCTAAAACGCACCTCATTTCTCTTCTCCTTGTGCCCGGGTTCGCCATTCCAGTGGCTTTACTAACAATCTCCCTACTTGGAGCATCAGCACCTTTAACCTCCTGTTCCGTACAGGTTGCAATTTGTCCTGAGGATGAACGGGTAGACGGGGAACCAGTGAGAGACTAGCTCTTGGTGTTGGGACAGGCACAGGTCACTCTATTTTCCCATCAGGAAGAAGAATTAACCACAGGCTCATCCTCCCCCCCGGAACCAGAACAGGGCCTGAAGCCATCCTGCGCTTTTGTGGCCAGCTCCCAAAAAAGCGAGTTGTAAAATGGAGCTTCAGGGCACTGCAATTCACAAACCTGCAGAGTTATAAATGATAACTCTCGTCCACAAATATATTGAGGGAAGGCAAAGAAGAGGATTTGAAATCAAGGCAGAATTGCAGGAAACAGATTTCAGGAGGTAGATTCGAATCGCCTTTAAAGCACATGAAAAGCCTCAAAACGTTGACAATGATGCCCTTGGCCAAAAAGGGCGTATGCGTTTTTTCCTGAATATATTCAGGAAAAAACGCAAACGCCCTTTTTGGCCAACCAAAGAACCTGGAAAGGCAAATCAGGGCTACAAAGAAGACTCGCTACCCATCGGTCAAAAGGGCCATGCTGAAAAAAGTCTCAAAACCAGAAATGCAGGACAGGCCATGGAGAAATGGGAGCCTTGCTACACTGATGGGCGGGATGTAAATTGCCAACAGCCACTCTGGAGAAGTGTACGGTGTGTCCTGAAACATCTAAAAAACACAGCTTAGAGAGCATAGGGCACTTCCACTCATGGGGGTATAAATTGGGAAAATGAAAAATCAGCAAGACACAAGCACCCCAAAGTTTAGGGCTGCTCTGTTGACAAGGACCTCCACTTCATTCCACCTTCAATATCCCAGGAAAGAGAAAAATGGATAAAGAAGTTGTGGTCCTTATGTACAATGGAATATCACTCAGCCATGAAATCAATGTCATAAGGCTAGTAGCAGCATGATGAGTGGATTTAGGTACGACGATTCTAAGTGAAATAAGTCACACAGAAAAGGACACTTCTCATAAGGTATCACTTATAGAGGGAATGTCAAAACCGTTACATTTGAACTGAATTACAAAACAGAACAGAGTCACACATGCAGAAAACACACTATGGCTGCTTAACGGGAAAGGTGAGGTGGGGTGATACATAAAACAAGGGTTTCAATTAGCTCAGATACAGTTCCATAAACCCAATATGTAATAGACAAGACCTACTCCTTGCTCAGAGAACTGGATTCAACACGCCCTATTCACTGCACAAGAATATATCTGACTAGTAATAATCTTAAAACCTATGTATTGATATCTCACTGTTAGTGTGTCAAGTGGGTGTAAAGCGGCATAAACACAGCAGTGAAAAGCAGCTAAACCCCATTATAAAAATAAATTACTTTTACGAACCCATGAAACAAAGACAGTGAAAGAGAGAGAAATTCTTACACAATGCGTTCAGGGGCTGTGATGCAACCTGGATTGACCATATCTAGACCCACAGCTGGATGAGACATAAGGGTGGACACTCTTGGGGCTGAGAGGTTTGGTGAGGTTGGGTGAGCAAATGCTGACCCTTTAAAGTAATACTGCGTGGTACCCATCGCATGGTTCTCAAATCGCCAGGTTCAAGGGCAAGTTCCTACATTGAAAACATGCATGAGAAAACAAAAAGATGGTACACCATGTGATGGGGAAAGGTTTCTAAAACGCACCTCATTTCTCTTCTCCTTGTGCCCGGGTTCGCCATTCCAGCCGCTTTACTAACAATCTCCCTACTTGGAGCATCAGCACATTTAACCTCCTGTTCCGTACAGGTTGCAATTTGTCCTGAGGATGAACGGGTAGACGGGGAACCAGTGAGAGACTAGCTCTTGGTGTTGGGACAGGCACAGGTCACTCTATTTTCCCATCAGGAAGAAGAATTAACCACAGGCTAATCATCGCCCCCGAAAGCAGAACAGGGCCTGAAGCCATCCTGCGCTTTTGCGGCCAGCTCCCAAAAAAGCGAGTTGTAAAATGGAGCTTCAGGGCACTGCAATTCACAAACCTGCAGAGTTATAAATGATAACTCTCGTCCACAAATATATTAAGGGAAGGCAAAGAAGAGGATTTGAAATCAAGGCAGAATTGCAAGAAACAGATTTCAGGAGGTAGATTCGAATCGCCTTTAAAGCACATGAAAAGCGGCAAAACGTTGACAATGATGCCCTTGGCCAAGAAGGGCGTATGCGTTTTTTCCTGAATATATTCAGGAAAAAACGCATACGCCCTTTTTGGTCAACCAAGCAACCTGGAAAGGCAAATCAGCGCTACAAAGAAGACTCGCTACCCATCGGTCAAAAGGGCCATGCTGAAAAAAGTCTCAAAACCAGAAATGCAGGACAGGCCATGGAGAAATGGGAGCCTTGCTACACTGATGAGCGGGATGTAAATTGCCAACAGCCACTCTGGAGAAGTGTACGGTGTGTCCTGAAACATCGAAAAAACACAGCTTAGAGAGCATAGGGCACTTCCACTCATGGGGGTATAAATTGGGAAAATGAAAAATCAGCAAGACACAAGCACCCCAAAGTTTAGGGC